>NC_030859.1:8000830-8017680 GCF_000208745.1 Theobroma cacao | reverse complement strand
ATATATATATCATCATAATACAATAGTGCATGAATCCATAGCAATCACATATTACAACATAAAACCATTTTTCAAAAGCTTGTTCCCAAGGCACTTGTTTTCATGAAAAACTTGAGAATTCATTCAAATGGGTGGCAATTACATTATATTTCCCAAAACAAGTTTTGAAGGCAGTCCACTCACAGTTGCCAAAAATCCGGATTTCGGGTTCACTCGGATTAATAGTCCTCAAGCGTAATTCCTTTGCCTTTTTCGGACGTCTCACTACCTTGACAAATAACAAAGTTCCTTATAGAAAAATTCGGTCATTTGGTGCACTAGCACCGAATTTTTTTTCTACATAACCGTTTCACCTTAATTCATCATTTTCCAAGCCATTTTCTTTGAAATAAAAACAATCCCCAATTGATATTCAGCCCTCATGGTTCGACCAACAAGGAACCCTAGAGAAATTGAATATTTCTTTTGTGTTTTTGTTCATAACCATGCTTAACTATCCCTAAACACTAACATAGTCTAAAATCAAATTATTCCAACAACAATTCCTCTTCCATACCCATTTTTCAGAAATGAATTCATCATGATAACTCAATATTCAACCATGGAAATCAAGAACAAAAGCATGGGTAAGCTAGGTATCAAGGAGAATTAAATAAATTCTAACTTACCTAGCTTGTTTCCTTGATTTCTTCACTTTTTTTTTGAATTTTCACCTAGGTTTTCTTGTTTTTCCCTTTGTTCTTACTTTGTTCTTGTTGCTGGTTGCCTAGGCCGAATATGGTGAGAGAATTGGGGATTTAATGGGCTGATTTCTATAGGAAATAATAAAATAATCAAGCATGCCACGTGTCACATGCTTATTGGCCCAATTTTTTAACTTTTTAACTTTTTCTTCTTAATTTTCCACCACAAATATTCTGGTGTTTATCCAATCCTACCACAATTAAAATCCCTTGGTCTTGACAAGTGCTGGGGTAAAAAATTTACCGATTTGCCCCTAGAGCGAAAAAATTACGATTTTGCCCCTATACTTTGAAATGTATCGGAATCACATTATTTCTACTTTTCAACCTCAAATAACACTAATATTGATCAATATTAACCAAATGGGGCAAAAATTATTTTATAAAAATTCCCGTTTAGTTCTATAGTGACAAAATTACCATTTTGCCCTTGTGCTCCAAAAATATGAGAATCACAATTTTTCACTGCTAAACATCATTTTATACTCCAATAATCATAATTATATTTCATATAATTATTCTTGGTCAAATGTGATCAAATCTTGGCTAAAAATCTCCATTTTATCTTCAAATAGTAAAATGATCGTTTTGTCCCTAATCGGTCAATTTTCCTGATGGACTCCAAACTGGACCTTGAACTCCAAATCACTATTCTAAGCCATTCTGTGGGTTTTAAAATTTTCAAATTCCTATTAGAATTTCTATTTGAACTAGTTTAAGGCTCGATTTAACTTAGTTGTACCACTCGGTACAATATCGTCTTTTAATCGAGCTTGACAGGGTCTCACAATTAGCTTTATAGAGACTCATGAAACTCATTCCATATTCTCTTAATCACCTTGGCCAAGGATTTGATTAAGCTAATGTCAACCAAAAAGAAATGAGATATTTCCCCTTGAATCACTTAGGGCGATGATTCTTATCTTGACAACTCGTTTGCCTTCATGTGCTTCATACTATAACCAAAAACATCCTATTTTGGCATCCTTGGTTAGGCACCTGTAGGGATGAAATCAAAGCATAGTACTCCACATACATGATAACCTATAGTCTCAAGTCTATGGAATAGTTACATAGCTGACACATGAGAAGTATTGCATAGACACTTAAGTGAGGTACCAAATGCACTTTTCATGACGAGTTACATTTAGTGAACTCACTCTCCGATGGCAAGCACTCACATGCTAGTTCCAAGTATTTATATACTTCAACCTATGAGAACGATTTCTTACTTCACAAGTAAAGAACATAACATGTGCCCATCTTTGAGCTTTATTAACGCCCTGTCTCAATAATACAATGATCATGAACTTTTAGGAACAATGCTTTGATGCATAAGGATCACATAATTGTATCCCAATACAATTTCTTTGCAAAGCTTATATAGTTCCATGGGCTTTATCTACATAAGTACCAAAAGTAATTAAATCATAAACTAATGGATAATCAACTACCTCAGTGTTATTATGAATAACAAAATGGCATACATGAATATCTCAAAATTGCAATTTCGATACCGCCATAGATTGGCTTGTAGGGCTTATTCTAACATATATAATGTAGATTAATGGTTACAATGATGTGTCAAAGGAAAGATGTAAATATGCAACTATGTGAACAACTTGAATGGGGCAATTTTATGGCATAACTAAAAGTCAATAATAAAATAACAGAAGAACAAATGAAAGATTTACATGGTTTGGCCAATTGACCCAAGTTCATAATAGATATTGTTGGAACTATGAGTATGTTGAATAAAAATTTTTTTTGGGCTTATATAATATGAGTTGTAAGATAAATGGACAAGGCCAAAAAAGTTTATTGGGATAGTAAATATGACATTTATCCTTGTAATTAAGATCCAAGACCGATTTATTATATGATTTTACTTGCACAATTATTAAATGTATGAAGGTATTGTGCTTGATTTAATACTTTATGATTATATAAACTCTTGAGTTGTTATTAATTTATTATTGTTGGAATAAAAACCAAAAGATATGATGGTAGAGATTCACTTTGAAAAAGAAAGGAGAATATGAAAGTTGTTCTCCACTTTTTAAAAAGCTTAGCCTATTGCACCCAAACTAAAATCATCAAAATAGTGTTGAGTTTAATGCTTGTGTGTGCCAACTGGGATGAATGCCACATATCTATCCACTTGGATACCATACATCTTGGTGCATGTTTAAGCAAATTTGAAAAAGCTCAACATGGTGCACAACGTGTTTATGATGTAATCAAGTTTTACACTTTGTATTAGCTTTTTGAACAAGTTTTTTAAGCCTAAAATGTTGCTTTTGTGTTTAATGTATAAATTCAATTTGTATTTATGGAATAGTGTGATTGTCAACATAGCCACCACAAGCCTTTATTCTTCCCTGAGGTTGCATTACAGTAGCCATATACCAACTTTTTCTCAAATCCAACATGATATTAGAGTTGGTTTGTGTTTTTAAGGGACCAAAACCCTAAATATCAACATAAAAACCTATAAACAATAGTCTAGCCTTTGAGCATAGCAACTAGCAATATCTTCTTTCACCAAACACCACCATTAAAGGAGTTTGAGGTCCTAAAGATGAAAGACAACGAAGCTATGAAAGACTGCAAAAATAAGCTTATGCATATAGCAAATCAAGTGAGGCTTTTTGGTGAGGATATATCAAAGAAAAAGGTCATGGAAGAGGTCTCAACCAGTGTGCCTGAATGATTTAAGTCTAAAATCTCATATTTGGAAGAATCCAAAGATTTCTCCAAACTTATACTTATTGAAGTAATGAACACCCTTCAAGCACTTGAGTGTAGAAGTGCCATTTGAATTGATGGTGCACTTGAGTGTAAAAAGGCCATACAAAGGGCCGTTTGAATGGATGGTACCTGCTTTGCTTGGAAAGGTTAAGGGCAAAGCTAGCGTTGACAGTAAAACCTCAAGGAAAACTTTAAGTAAGTCTAAGGAGAGAGATAAAAAGCTTGGTCATCCTACAAAACCTTCCAACAAGAAAGCTAAATTTCAAGCTTGCTTTTATTGTAAGAAAAAATAAATCATGTAGAATCAAACTGTTGGTTCACGCCCAATGCAAAATGCAAGACATGTAATCAACATGAGCACACTGAAAAAGTCTACTCACGCTCCAGATAAAGCTAAAGTAGTAGAAGAACACCTCCCTGTGGCATCATGTAGCAAGGAAATAGAAGCGAGCCAAAGATCGAACTTCATAGAGACATATTAAAGGTTCATAATGCAAGCATTAAGAGGAAATGTTGATTGCAATGCTTGCATGTGCCAAGTGGGATGATGTGAAACCCTAATTTTTCATACTGTGGAAATTGGTAAAATTTTAAACTTTTATGAGTTACATTTTGTTGATGATTATCATTGAGAACTTTATTTCATTTGATGTAAATCTCTACATATTATGGTGTTACATTTGTGGATGAATGATGGTTGAAAGAATGGTTGAACAAGGAAACCAAATGAATGATTTTTTCCAAGTTTGAGCTTGAAGGGTTGATCCAAATGAGTACAGGATCCTTAAATGGCTATTGGAAGTGTCAAAAATCTACCCCAAGTAAGGAAGGATGATTCTTTACAAGATGGAACACATGAACAGCTTCTAGAAACTGAAGGATCGACACCCCAATGACTAAGGGTTGATCCTAGCCAATCTTAGGTAGACAAATAAGCCTAAGAATCGACACTTATAAGTCCAGATGTCGAACCTAAGGCTATTGTGTGCCCAAAATATAAAAGCTAGCTCAAGCCCTAGATTTCATCTTTCACTTTTACAGCCTCTAACTCATTTTTAGGACCATCCAAACCATCTCCCAATCTCTCCAAACTCCATTGGACAAAGATTCAACCTACCAAACTTGATTTTAGGGTAAGAATTGGCATTTTGAGCTTAAACATCTAGGTTGTGACCTAACTCTAGGATTTTACAAATGCCTAATTTTTCCCTTAAAAATTATCTCACAGTTTTAACTTAAGGTGAGACATGGATAATTATTAAATTCATGCTCAATTCAAGTGTAAGTTCATTTTCAAATGGATTTCACAATATTTATATGTGTGTGAATGATCTTTTTACAAAGAATATCATAAAACTCGAATGAGATTATGCTAATGAAAAATTTAACTAAGTGCTAGAATTTTATAAGTTTACTTTTTATCTCTTTCTCCACTAATGTAGACTAACACTTGTTCAAATATCAATAGGTCTTTATTAAGCTTGTAATGTAAGGCTAGGGTCTAGGTATAATAAAGTATATAATTTGGCTCAATATCACCTTAAGTACATAATTATTCTAGGTTTTATAGAGCTTTATTTTCCTTCACCAAGTACACTCTTTTCATCAATTTTTTTTCAACACTTATTCATTTTCTCTCTCTTTTTATTTAACACAATTTGACACCCTCAAACTTATTTCTTTTTATTGTAGGTAGTTGGGTGAATTCTAAAAATTTTTGAATTTTTTTTAGCGACTCCACCTTTCTACCTTTTTCAACATTTAGCTCAATCTATATTTTCTAAAGCAATATACATGCTAAGAGTGAGGGTTGCAAAATTGAAATTTTATTTTAGGGCTAGGCTTATTATTATGTGGTTAAACAAAGAAAAGGGAAATTAAGCTCAAAGGGTGTACTAGGCATAAAAGTTTAACAAGATTAGTTTGAAAGGCTCGAACAATTCAAAGATGGCCTAAATCATGTCCCATTAAGTGTTATCTAGAATTTTACCTCGGGAGAGAATCAAATAAATTCTAAAATTCTTGACTTCACCAAAAATTAACACTAACGTAATCTTTCTCTAAATCACATAACAATTTTTAAGCAAAAAGATTTTTATTCCACAATTTATGGAAATCGCATTCTACAATGAAAGTAACAAAAGAATATCACAATCACTCAATTCATGTTTATATCAAACCAAGAATCAAAATAGCAAAATAATCCAAATATCATCCTAGGATTGGTACCATCATGGCATAGGCAATTATCATCTCAAGCATTCTTAAAATAAATTCAAGAAAATAAATAAACAAAAATAAAATAACCTAAAAATATGACAAAAGCTAGTAACAATAAAACCCTTCCCCAAGCTAAATTGCATATTATCCTCAATGTGAAAAGCTAAAAAGAATAAGAAAAAAAAACTCGCCTATCAATAGTGGTAGTGCATTAAAAGTTGTAATTTTCTTTCTCTTCATCTTTATGCTTTTCAAACATGCATACTTAACAAAACAACTTAAAAAGAGGCTATAACTACTTATTTAAACAGAAAAACAAGAACTAACTAAAATAACAACTAAATCTAAAAGGATATAGCATGGGTTGTCTCCCAAAAAGTGCTTCTTTATAGTCAATAACTTGACTTTGGTTGAGGTCTTTATTCTTTCTTTAAAGAGGTTTGAGTTTACATGGAAAAAGCTTGAGGTGTGAAAGTAGCCTCCTCCGAAGATGAGATTATAGTGGTTTTAACTCAAGATTTGGTGCTTGCTTAACCCAAGGTGGTAGAATAGGTTGACTTTTACCCAATTTCTTAAATTAAGTTCTTCTTGAATAATGCATTTTCGGTGTAGCCTTCAAAACATGTGTAACATTTATGAGTTCTTCATTCATGTCATTTGTTGTTGCATTTTGAACCAAATAAGCTTCAAGGATTTTCTTTGGATTCTCCATATTGACAGGCTCCTTAGGCAATTCATTAATTGTATCCAAAAAAGGAATGTGAGGCATATATGGCTTGACTTGTGGTGGTGTAGATACCTCTTCCTCTTGCTTAACTTCTTCATGTTGAACTTGCTTGCTATAAGTATTCTCTTGATCTACTTTATCTCCATTATCTACCACATTTTTGCCATTTACCTCATCAAGATGCTTACCAAATTCTTCTTTTCTAGGATTAGGCTCAATGTCATTTGGTAAACTTTATTGAGGTTTATTGTTAATGCCATTAGTAAATTGACTCACATGTGTTTCAATATTTCTCAGTGAAGCTTCTTGACTTTGAATAACTACATCCATATTTGCCATGTCTTGCATTAATATCTCTTCTAAAGTTGGCTTCTTCTCAAGTATAAGGGCTTTAACTTGTGACTAAAAATCATGATGGAAAACAAGTTGTGATGAATATGTAGGACTTTGATCATTACTCCATAAAAAATTTGGGTAATTCCACCCTGAGTTGTAACTGTTGGAGTATGAATTGTCTTTCTGCCCATTGAAGTTTCCATAAAATTGATTTGATTCATAATAGGCTAGACAATAATCACTTAAATGCTCATTTCCACAAAGTTCGCATGTCATAAAAGGACTCTGAAAAATATTGACACCCTAAGTATCAATTTTCTGAGACAAAACATCTACTTGGGTGGTCAAAACATTGATAGCCAATTCATAATCACTGGTAACCTTTTTAGGCACAAATTGTTCATATGACCATTGGTAATTATAATAATTCTTTACCTCAACCAAAAGTACTTGAAAAATGAAGAAAGAAAAACTCGAATTAAGATTACTTTGTGAATATGAATTTTAGCAAAAATAAGTAGAAAAACAAATACCGGCAATGACGTCAAAAACTTGTTATTGATTTTGCACATACAAGCATATGTATCGAGCAAGTAATATAGATAGTAAGTCCAGAATTGTATCCCATAGAGATTTGTTCCTAAATCTTCTCTAAATACTAAAATTATGAGAAACTAATCTTATTCAAGTAACTAAATTATATAGATAATTAATTAAAACTAAATTAAAGCAAACACTAAATTAATCAACAAAACTTAAAATTTACTTGAGAAAGGCAATAGACTAAAACTTAGGATTATGGGTTCATTCAACAATTTATCTAAACTAACTTCTTTTATTATTTACATTCATAGATGGTTTTGCTAACCTAGAATCCAAACTATGCACAAGTCTTCGTCGAGATGCTTGTATAAATACGTAACTTAATTGGGTCACTATATATCTATAATAATCAATTAAATAAGGTTCATTAAGCTAATGTTCTAATTTGGTTATGTATAGCAATTGACGTATGTCTACCCTAATTGCGAATCAGATGACCTAATTGATGTGAACATACATTATTCAAATTTTAGTCCAATATAAAATCTCTTTGTTGAGTTTCAATTAGATTCACAAATCAGTTTCAATTAGATTCATAAATCAGTTAATTATTGATTAGATAATTAAAAACGCACCCAAGCAATTGGCTCATTGGTTGGTGCATGATCCCCCTATATAAAGAGCAAGGTTCAAATCCCCTTCCCCTAATTATGAAACAAAATTAAAAACATTAAGAGCATATTTGAATAAGTAAAACTATACCCATTCATAGTAAATAAAAGTGAAACAAATATTCGAGCTACTTATTGAAATCCACCACAATCCTAGAAAACTAGTTAGGTCATAATATCTACTAACAACTTCATCCAAAGAAAACTAACCATTAATCCAAGTCAAGAAAATAAGAAAAACACAGAAGTAGAGACAGAAAACTAATAGTTGAAGCTTTGTGATCTTGGTTCTCCCTCAAAGTTCTCTTGGTTTCATGCTTTGTTTTTTACTCTTTTTCTCCAGAGAAATTGCTTGCCGCTTCTTCCCTTATTCCTCTGAAAAAGGCCTTGCAAATAACTTCCAAAAGCCCTAACTTCCAAAATCTTGTAGGATTTTTATTTTTGGAAAATTCATCGAGTGTCGTGGCTCTCATTTCCCAGAGCCACGACTCTTAAGGGTTCTGTTTGCTCTGCTGGTCTAATACTTCCACTTCAACAAGGATTTCAATCATTTTGTAATTAGAATTGGGTGAAGTGGTAAACACCAAGGTTGTATCCCTTTCTCTCAGCTTTCAAGCAATCCAAAAATCTTATCATTTGGGCTTCTGTAGTGGAAGATATGCTCTAAAAACTAAAACATGTGCAGACAAAGCACCGATCTATAATACACCTTTCTTTACCAATTGAAGTTATTTTCGATGCTACTCCTACAAAAACATAAAAATAAACATAAAACTAACATTTGTAACTTAAAATAAACATTTAAACATTAATTAAACTAAACTAATAAAATAACTAAACACGTAAATCCTATCCTATATCTAGTCTAATTTAGCCTAATTAGGCATTTAATCTCCTATTAAATATATGTATTTGATGTACACATCAAGTATAAGGTTGGATGCAACATGGAAATTATTTATCTGTCAAGCTCATGAGGAAATAGTATGGTGAAAAGACTTATCAGTAAAGATTGTAATGAAATAGACCTTATTGATATTCTTTTCTTTGTAGAGGTCAGTTGCAATGTGTTGATGAATATTATTGCAATTAATGGGTAAATAACATTTCTTAATTAATTTAAGAAACTAAATGATAACATTAGATTAAATAAAATTTCAAGTAAAATATGAGTCATGAGATGACATGGACTTGGGCCCATAGCCGTAGAGAGATCTTTAAGGATTCTATGCATATTCTTCTTCTGGGTTTAATATAAAAGTCTTGTCAGACGATGATTAGATCTAATAGATTCAAGTCCATTAGTATATCTATAAACGTAAGGGTTGCAACTTAGTTGGTCATCAAAATTAATTAGTAACAGCTTTTAGAAAACAAAGAACCTTAGAAAAAGAAAAAGCTTGAATTTCTTTGGAGGCAAGACAATTGAATCACTTTTGAGGTACCTGTATCTTTGTTCTATATTTTAATCCCTTTTCGAGGCAAGGTTCTTGAATTGTTTTTAAGATATGTATATCTTAATCTATAATTTTCTTATGGTAGATCCTGGCTTGTATATTATATAACAATTGTTGTTATTGAATTATAAAAAAAAATTCGGGTATTTATGGGAGACAAAGAAACTAACAGTTACAAGCATTACAAATGGGGAGTATCCTAGAAAATGCAGCTAATTAACTAGCTAGCTTTAATGGACTGGTTAATTCCCCCAGTTCGTAACCAAAGTTCCACTGCTATATATTCTGAACATATGCATTTTAACAGAGAACTCAATCTAGCTCGGATGCTGCTTATCTTTGGTTCCCTCCAAATACAAGTAGATTTTTCTTTTATTTCATATCTTGTTACCCTCGGATAGTAGGAAATCAACTTGAAAATATAAATCAAAGAACATTAAAGAATACTTCTCATGGATAGCTCACAGCCTCCTAACTATGAGATTCACTCCATGTTTAGGCTCTATAATCAAACTCAGAGATGGACAATGCCTATATTTTGGTGAGGGAGAGAATGTGAAGTTTGACAGGGCAAGAGCAAGAAGTAGCTTAAGTTCTGCCAAGGCGAAATGCTGTCCCAAACATGTATGGGGTCCGAATCCGAAAGGCAAATAAACATGAGGAAACTTGCAGGCTCCACTGACTCCATTGGAAAACCTTTCAGGATTGAATTTGTCAGCATCAGGTCCCCATATTTCAGGATCTTGGTGAAGTGTCGCTGGCAGTAACCATATATTAACTCCTTTAGGCACATGAATATCTCCAAATTTCATATCTTCCAGGGCCTCCCTCGATATAATAGCGCCTGGAGGGTATAGCCGTAGTGTCTCACTGATCACCATCGTTAGCTGGCATCCATTCAAAAACATTTTCAAGACGTGAGATTGCCTCTCACCATATGTGTCTAATTCTGGTATACTCGGAGTAACTTGGACAAAAGATGTCAAGTAGGTTAGTTTCTACTAAAGATTTCATTTTTTATTCTTTGCACAAAGTCCTGATAATTTGAAGCAAATTCTTGCTCGTCAAGGCTTATTTTGTTGGACTAAAGGCAATGATAATTATACTTACTGCTTTCATCTTACGGATCATGTCGGCATCTGGTAATTTGCCCCCACAAATTTCAAGAACCTCTGCACGAACTTTCTCTTGCCAATCTGGGTTCAAGGCTAGCAGCAACAAGGTCCAAGCTGCTGTAATAGCAGTAGTTTCATACCCAGCAAAATATATATTCTTGCAGTTGTCAACAATGAAGTTATCTGTTGCATCAGGGCCTAAATCACTGTTCTTAGCGCCTTTTAGGATCATTTGTAATAGGTCCTCCTTTGATTTTTCTTCCTTGGTTTTATACACAGCCTTCAAGATTAACGCCCGAACTTCTTTCTCCAACCTCCATATTTCCCTGTTGCTTTTTGTCGGAAGATATCTGAAAGTTCAAAATTCAATTATTTATATCAGTTCTACTATGCAATTTTTGTCGGTTTCTTAATTGAATTATCCAATTGAAGAACTAAAGAAAAGTTGAACCTCATTCCAGGGAACCCATTAGATAAAACTTTTTTAGACATGGCTTCTTGCAGAGCTCTAATCTTGAAGAAGATCTCTTCCCCTTGGGAATAATTGCTTCCAAAACAAGCCCTTGAGATAACATCTCTGGTAAACCTTCTCAAATAATCGTCAACCTTTATGTCTGCAATTCCACCCTCACCGTCAATCTTGCTTTTCCACTCGTTCACCACCATAACAGAACAGTCTGCCATTAAGGTCGTCATACCCTACACATTGGCAGAATAGATAAGATACTCTAAGAACCATTTGCATGATGATGGGTTTCAAGAAACTACAAACTTACTGGCCCTACAATTCTAAGAATAGGATAATCTTAAATAAGTGCTAGTATGCATATCAGCACTCTTCAGCATGTTGACGATGACAATCTATATTTGCGGAGTACAAGGTTAAATATCCATTATACCTTGACCTTGTCCATGTATAATTCAGGAGCAATGATTTTCCTTTGATGTGCCCATAATGCACCATTTGAAGTTAGAATGCCTTTGCCAAGCAGAGGACCTCGCTCCTTTTGTTGGTACGTAGGATTTCCCAAATCCATTGAGGTGCATGTAATTATTTCCTTCACCAAATCAGGATCAGTTACGTGTAAAATCTGTATGTTGCCTAGTGAAAACAAAAACGTTGGGCCTGCAAAAAGGGATCTCAAATTATCAAGGAAAAGGTTCTTTCATACTCACACTTCATGGTTTTTTAAGCAGTATGATTGGAATTAGATTCTAAGATATAAATTATAAATTCATATACCATGCTGTTCTCTCCATTGTTCGAAGTAAGGAAACACAGTGGAAGAACTATTGTGGGTTATCACTTGTTCTCCTTCTTGCGGCAACATCGACAACTTAGATTGTGTCTTCTTTATGTCAAGGGTATTTCCCAGCAACAGTGTTGGAGGGGGACCCCGGATTCCTTGCTTTCGCAGTTTGGCACGAAGCCTTGCAGGATTCAAAATCATCGAATCAAACAGGTGTATGAGCATGCCAATGAATGCCATCAACACACTTGTGCCAGTGATCTTGACAAGTAGCAATAGCAGCGCCATGGCTTGTAACTCTTTTCTTTCCCCTTTTCAATGCTGTGTGGATTGCGGTACTCAATCCTTGGATGCCCAAGATATATATAGACCGAGTACTGGAACCTATTAGGATTCAGTCCTAAGGTCATGATTTTCCAAATTGCTACAAAAGAAGGTATATGATAAAAGACATTAAAGGTAGGTTAACTGGATGCAAGAACTGAGAATCTTCAACTCATGGAAGGGGGGTATATTGCGACTGTCACTATATTCTCATTTTTGTCCATTACAAATTAATCAATTGACCTAGTCATTCAGCATATCTTGCATCTTGCACGATCAAAATTAAATACACACGTCACCTTATTTCAAAATTAATTCCCTAAAACATTTAAACTCTGCTTATAACAAAATGATAGTTCATCATAATTAAACAATAAATAGAAATTACACTCTATTAATATTTATCATAATCAAACAATAAATAGAAATTATACACTATTAATGTATCAAATATTTGCATTCATTATTCCAAGGTGGAACTCCAATATTACTAGACACTCAATCGCAACATTTCTTCACCCTCTATCAGAATAAACCGTTCCCTTACAACGACAGTTCAAAGATAGAGTTACCTAAGACATAACAAGGAATATTAAATCCTTAGAAGATGAGAATTAGGTTCTCTAGCTTCCTTCATAATCCATTTGCTGTTCTCCTGTTGGGTGGTTTGGTCTCTTTTGTTTTATCAGATGGGCGGGACTTTCTTTGTTTTTTTCGGTTCGGACTGTTCTTGCTTTGGTAGCTTTGTAATGAATTTTGTTTTTTTATAAAAAAACAACATCAATATTCTCTTTTTTCTATCTGATAAGATGCAAATTGTACATTACAAGGAATATTAATAACAAAGAGAGAGAGAGAGAAAGAAATTGCTAGCAAAATTTGACTTGAAGCCAATTGGAGATTGAAATCATGGCATAACGTCCGGGCTGAGAGAACCCCCAAGAATTCTAGACCGCCACAGCCCACGGAAAAAATTGTCAAATCCTGGAGGACATCATGGGAAGATTCCTCCGTATAATCAAGGCACAAATGAGACAATTTTAGAGAAACCTTTTATGTTTTGTACAAGAAGCTCGTTGGAAAGTCTATCTCCTCCAATTTTCCCACTTTTAACTATAAGGAAGAGATCCTCCAATTTTGTTCTTAGGTTTATGTCAGTTATATGTGAAATTTTTAATACAATGAAAGATGATTTGAATTCAACTTTTTGAATTACTTTTTGTTAAGTAAATTATTTTGCAAGATGTATGTTGAATGCCATTTCTTATAATTCTAATATTTGCTTGTATAGTAATTTCATAAATTAAAAAAAAAGGAAAATTATAAAAGTACCTATATGCTACCATAGCCAATTCATGTGTACAATACTTCCAACTAATTGATTTACAAATTTCAATCAGCTTAGTGATTTACATGTACATATGTCCTTAATAAGTAAGAATTTACAATTCATATATGTACTTATTGATTTATATATTATACGTTAACCGAATAGCATATGTCCTTCTTACCACATTTCACGACTTAGACAACTAGATTTTGGTACACCCTTTATGTGGAGGTGGAAAAAAATAGGAGAAAAAGGTGAGAAAAAAAAGATGACAGAAGAAAATAAATTATGTAGAAAAAAATGGATACATGTGAAAAAAATGAAATCTAAAAACAAATTTAATCTAAAGCTCTTTATATATAATGTAGATTAATGGTTACAAAGATGTGCCAAAGGAAAGATGTAAATATGCAACTATGTGGACAACTTGAATGGAGCAATTTTATGACAAGACTAAAAGTCAATAATAAAATAAAAGAAGAACAAATGAAAGATTTACATGGTTTGGTCAATTGACTTAAGTTTGTAATAGATATTGTTGGAACTATGAGTATGGAGAGTAAGATTTTTTTTTTTTGGGCTTATATAATATGAGTTGTAAGATAAATGGATGAGACTCAAGTTTAACAAGGCCAAAGAAGTTTATTGGGTTAGTAAATTTGACATTTATCCTTGTAATTAAGTTTCAAGACTGATTTACTATAAGATTTTACTTGCGCAATTATTAAATTTATGAAGTTATTGTGCTTGATTTAATACTTTAGGATTATAGAAACTTTTGAGTTGTTATTAATTTATTATTGTTGGAATAAAAACCAAAAGATATGATGGTAGGGATTCACTTTGAAAAAGAAAAGAGAATATGAAAGTTTTTCTCCACTTTTTAAAAGCTTAACCTATTACACCCAAACTAAAATCATCAAAACAGTGTTGACTCTAATGCTTGTGTATGCCAACTGGGATGAATGCCACATTTCTATCCACTTGGATACCATGCATCTTGGTGCATGTTTAAGCAGATTTGAAAAAGCTCAACATGGTGCAACGCTTATGATGTAATCTAGCTTTACACTTGTGTTAGCTTTTTGAATAAGTTTTTTAATCCTAAAATGTTGTTCTTGTGTCTAATGTATAAATTCAATTAGTATGAAGGGAACAGTGTGATTGTCACCATAGCCACCACAAGCCTCTATTCTTCCTTGAGGTTGTATTACAGTAGCCATATACCAACTTTCTCTCAAATCCAACATGATATTAGAGTTGTTTTGCATTTTTAAGGGACCAAAACCCTGAATATCACCATAAAAACCAACAAACAATAGTCTACCCTTTGAGCATGGCAAGTAGCAATACCTTATCCCGCCAAACACCACCATGAAGGGAGTTTGAGGTCATAAAGATGAAAGACAATGAAGCTATGAAGGACTGCAAAAATAAACTCAGGCATATAACAAATCAAGTGAGGCCTTTAGGTGAGGATATAGCAGAGAAAAGGGTCATGGAAAAGGTCTCAATCAGTATGCTTGAAAGATCCGAGTCTAAAATCTCATTTTTGGAAGAATTTAAGGATTTCTCCAAAGTTGTACTTATTGAAGTAGTGAACACCCTTCAAGCACCTAATGGATGGTGCCATTAAAAATGCTTTGTTTGCAAAGGTTAAGGGCAAAGCTAGCATTGACAGTAAAACCTCAAGGAAAACTTCAAGTGAGTCGAAGGAGATAGATAAAAAGCTTGGTCATTCTATAAAGCCTTCCAACAGGAAAGCTAAATTTCAAACTTGCTTTTACTATAAGAAAAAGAATCATTTAGAATAAAACTATTGGTTCACTCTCAATGCAAAATGCAAGACATGTAATCAACATGGACGTACTGAAAAAGTCTACTCTAACTCCAAATAAAGTAAAAGTAGGAAAATAACACCTTTCTGTGGCATCATCTATTAGGGAAATTGAAGCAAGCTAAAAATCGAGCTTCACAAAGACATACTAAAGGTTCATAATGCTAGCATTGAAGGGGAATGTTGACTCAAATGCTTGCATGTGCAAAGTGGGATGATGTGAAACCCTAATTTTTCATATTGTGAAAATTGATAAAAAATTAAACTTTTATGAATTATATTTTGGTGATGATTATCAATGAGAAATTTGTCATTTAATGTAAATCTCTCCATATTATGGTGTTACATTCATGGATGAATGATGACTAAAAGAATGGTTGAACAAGGAAACCAAATGAATGAATTTTTCCAAGTCTGAGCTTGAAGGGTCGATCCATTGGCAAGAAGGGTCGATCCAACTGAGTACAAGATCCTTAAATGGCTATTGGAAGTGTCAAGGATTGACCTTAAGCAAGGGTCATTCCTCACAAGATGGAACAGTTATAATAGCTTCTGGAAACTGAAGGATTGACCTATAATGGCCAAAGGATTGATACCAACATTAAGAGATTAAAAACAAATAGCTATTGGAATTGGTATGATTGACACCCCAAGGACTAATAATTCTATTTTATAGAATTATTTTAGTCCAATTTTGTTATTAAGTATTAGCTAAGTCCTTAATTTTAATTATAATTTAATTATTTTTAGTTGTTTTTATAATTAGTTTATTTTTAAGTGAGTTATAAGTTTATGCTTATTTCCTTTGATTTGGATATTATTTATTAATTTTTATGTCTTTGTAGGATTTAAGGAAACTGGGCTTAATTTTGGAAACTAAGGTGTTGAATGAACCGAAATCTGTGTGCATATGCTTTAGTGTTTTGTTCATAACTCGCACTACAGAACTCCAAATGATGAGTTTCTTGAAACATTAGAAAGCTAAGAGATAAAGATACAACTTTTATGCAGATTATGTTTCCCAGTTCTGCTTTGAAGATACAAAAAATCATGTTAGAAAATGGCTGGATGTACTGTGGTGGGAATGGCAATGTTTAAAGACTAACAATTGATAATTGGGCCTCTCATTATACTTTTTAAGCCCAATTAAGTCATTAGTCAACTTAGGGAACTATAGGATAAGTTTGTTAGTATAAATAGGATATTTTTAAGAATATTAGGTTAGACAACTTTTAGTGTCACGACCCGGTACTCTCTTCGAGCCCGTAACATCTGCCGCAATGTCTCGATAGACATTCATTACCCGGAATGTCAATCGAAATCTCGCAAGTCTCTCGCATCAATTTTACATCTCCCCTATGAGCAATAATTACTAAATATCATGTTTTAAGGGAATATAAACTATTTTTAAGTTAAAACAAACAAAAAGTAATTTTTGCCACACAAGGGTATTTTGGTCATTTTTACTCAAAAATTTTGAAACCTGGTAAAAATACAGCATACGATCGAAAAATATACAGTTCTTATCTAAAAATAATTTTAGTAA
>NC_030859.1:7826822-8000535 GCF_000208745.1 Theobroma cacao | reverse complement strand
AATTATAATTTAGTTATTTTTGGTTATTTTTATAATTAGTTTATTTTAAGTAAGTTATTTTAATTTTATGTTTATTTCTTTTAATTTGGTTATTGTTTATTAGTTTTAATATTTATGTAAGAACTAAGGGAATTGGGCTTAATTTTGAAAAGTAAGGTATTAAAAGATTCGAAAGTTTGCTTGCATATGCTTCAGTATTTTGACCATAACTCTCGTTACAGAACTTCAAATGATACGATTCTTAAACCATTGGAAAGATAAGAGACAAAGCTATAATTTCATGCAAGTCACTTTGACCAGTTTTGAGTTGAAGATAGAGAAAGTTGCATTGGAAAATGGCTGGGTGTCCTATTGTGGGATTGGCAATTTTAAGATTGACAATTGATGTTTCGGCCTCATTACACTATTAAGCCCAATAGTTAGAATTTGTAGGTTAAGTTAGGGACTTGTAGGTTAAGATTGTTAGTATAAATATGATATTTTAAGAGAAAGTAAAGAGACAACTTTTAGAGATTTTAAAAGCTAAAAGTTGAGGCTGAAACTTGAAGAGCAAGGCTGCAAATATTTGTTTTGTTTTCTTCCTTAGCTTTTATTTATCTTGTTATTCTCAATGGTTGAAATTTATATAATGTTATTTGTCTTTGCAATTATGAGCAGCTAATTTTCTTTTTCTAGGATTGTAATTAAACTCACATGTAATCTAAATTTTTAATCTCTTTCTTGCTTATCTTTAATGGGATTTGAATTGTTTATTCCAATTTGTTCTTAATGCTTTTGATTGCCTGATTGCCAATTAAATTGATTTAGGAACCTAAACAAACTTGGGAAAGGTAATGTGTTCATTTTCTTTTCCCATGTAGACACAAACCATGTAGAATTTGAAGTCCACCTAGTGGCTATGCGTAAGAGGAAATCTGATAGTGCACTTTCAACTGGGACCAACAATGAATCAACCTCTGATGATTCTACCAATGGTGAGGAGAAAGATGGAATGTAGAAAATGGATTTTGTCTCTCCATGCTTTACGGCTTAAACTTTTCCATGATAAACACATTGATATGGAATGTGAAGGGCATCTTAGGTAAGGTAGTTTAAAGAAGAATAAAACAATTACAGCTTTTGCATAAAACAAAAATTTTGGTTATCTTATAACCTATGGTGAAAGCTCATAAAGCAAAATTTTTTAGAAGAAGACTAGGCTTTGAAAAGGTCATTGTTAATTGTTTTAAGAATATATGGCTTTTTTATTCTTATGATATATCTTGTGAGATTTTATTTGATCATATTTAGTGCTTGCATGTCCAGTTATACCTACCATGGTTGGATTCTCCTTTCTTTGCATCTTTTGTTTATGCTAAATGCACTAGATCAGAGAGAATACTACTTTGGGAATGTTTAAGAAATTTGGCTATAGACAATAATGCACTATGGATTGTGGAAGGAGACTTTAACATTATTCTAAAAAGGGAGGAACAATTGCTTGGAGCTGAGCCTCATAGAGGCTCAATGGAAGATTTTGCTGCAACATTATTAGACTATTGTCTGTTGGATGGTGGCTTTGAAGGAAATCCTTTCACGTGGACAAATGTTATCATGTTTCAGCATATGGATAGGGTTGCCTACAACCACCCTAGGTAAACTACCTTGCTATTGCAAGGGTGTAGCACTTGAATGGGGATGGTTCAGATCACTATCCCTTATTAATCTCATGCTCAAACTTAGTCCAAAAAGTTCCCTCTTCTTTTCACTTTCTACATGCTTGGGTACACCACCATGACTTTCATAAGTTTATGGAAACAAATTGAAAACTTCCCATATAGGGTAGGGCATGAAGGCTTTTTGGGGTAAACAACTCATATAAAAATAGAACCTTAAGTGGTGGAATAAAATAGTTTTTGGGGATATTTTCCAACCCTTAAGGGCAGTAGAGAAGCAAGTTGAAATCAGTGAACTAATTTTCCAACAAAAGCAGTCTTTGGAGAATAGGGTGAATCTAAATGTGAAACCTCGACCTTCATGGATGGGTAACTAGAGGTAGAACTTATGTTAAAGGTTTAATTTGAGCTAATGATGCTAGTTATATGTTACTTATAATTATTTTATGTCATTAGAAGAGTAAGATTAAAAAATGATTTCAATTGGTGAAGAAAGGTTCTATTAGAAAGATCTATTTGCACATGTTTTGGTTTCTCAAGCACATCTCCCACTACAGAAGTCTAAATGACATGATATTTAGACCATTAGAAAGATCAGAGGTAGGGCTACAACTTTGATGTTTACCACTTTGCACAGTTCTGATGGAAAAGTGGTCAAAATCTTCATCGAAGTGGAAGTATTGCACTTAGAGAACATATTCAGACATAACGTTTGAGCGCCGCGACGCTGGAAATTGAGAGTCGCTACCCTCACCGTAATTTCCACAAATAATAAGTTTAGGGGATTTTTGAAGCTAAGACTCTTGGGGGCTACTTAAGGGACCTCTTTCAGAGGATTTTGGACCTTTTCCAATGTTGAAAGAGTAAAAGATTGCACAAGAAAAGGAGGAAGACAGATGGCCTTGTTAAGGGCATTATTGTAATTGCATGAAGATTAAGATAAGCTTTAACTATAAAAATCCCATTCTTCCAACAGCTTTGTAAAATTTCTAGCACTTCTTCTTCTTCTTTTCTCATGTTTTCTCACCTTCCATGGAAGCTTCCCTTGAAACTTCCATAGATTTTCTTGAGTTAACCTCGATTTTCATGTTTTCGTGCACCTTTTCACAAAGTTCTTTGTGCTCTTTTACTATTTCACCATAAAACCCTCAAAAGCCTTTCTTTAATACTTTCTCTCACTAGTTGGACATTCT
The DNA here is from genome assembly GCF_000208745.1 of Theobroma cacao. Classification (NCBI taxonomy): domain Eukaryota; kingdom Viridiplantae; phylum Streptophyta; class Magnoliopsida; order Malvales; family Malvaceae; genus Theobroma; species Theobroma cacao. The sequence goes on along the minus strand of NC_030859.1, from coordinate 7,997,687 downwards.
AGATAGAGAGAGAGAGGGAGATTTTTCATAAGAAATTGAAAGCTTTTGAAAGGGAATTCAATTACCAAGCTAGCAAGGTGAGTATTGAAATTGAGTTGATATTTTTAGTGTTGAGGATGGCTAGTGGTTAGATTTGTGAGTGTTTTGTAGTTAAGGATTTATTCGTTTTAATGCGATTAGAGTAGTGAAAATAGATAGCCATTTGATGGTAGTTGGAAACTAGTTAGGAATAACTAGCAGAACATGATTTAGGAGATAGCTTCTAGAACCATATTTATGTGAATTGAGTTAATTTTGATGTTATTATGATGATAGGTTCCAACGAAGCTCCACCGCCCCATTTGGACCATTAGAGGAAGTGAAATTGAGTAAGGATTTAACAAATACTGGTGAGTGAACTTCCATTTCAAAATATTTTGGGAAAATGTTTACATGTTTCAAAGAATCATTTGGGAGTCTTATCGGTTTTTGCTTTAAGATTGCTTGGGAACAAGCCCTTGATACAATGTTTATTGTTGTGAAATGTGAAATGTGTAAAAAGATGAATCCACATGGTTTTGTATGATGTTGATATATATATATAGATATATGTACACTATGTCATAAATGGTACCATTGTGTGACAAATGTAACGGTGCATCTACGGGGTGAGTGTGCATTTGTCGATAATGGCGGTGGTGAGGGAGATGGATGGTGATACTATCTGGTTATGTGCACGATATGGTGGAATGTACATGGGCTAGGTGAAATGGGATGTTTGGCTATGTGCATGATATGGTGGGATGCACATGAGCTAGGTGAGATGGGATGTCCGGCTATGTGCACGATGTGGTGGGATGCACATGAGCTAGGTGAGATGCACATGATGAATCTTAAAAATTTATCATTTATTTGCAAATTGATTTTATTGCAACAAAAAACACGCTGTATATACTACCTTACTTGGATAATTGTTGGAAATTTCCCTTCTTTCCAATTTCATGCTGAATACAGTTCTTTCATCATTAAATGATTTAATAACCAAGAGTTTAAATAGAGGGATTTTAATAAGAACTTGAACTAAGTTGCATTGTTTTCGAATAAGTGCATCATGATTATGAACTTTCCTTGTTGTTGCTTGTTCCCTTCTTATGTTCACTCACTGAGTTTGTACTCACTGTTTTCAACTTCATGTTTTCAGATCAGGAGGCAGTGGGAACCTAGGTAGAGGTGTCAACATTATTTCGTCTTTGTCGGTATGTATGTTGGCATTCAGTGGCCATCCCTTCACCTTGGTCATTCCGCTGGAAGTCAAGAATCATTTTGTTTGTGAATACGTTCATGTGATGTAAAGTATTAAGATATGTGTCTTAGACAATGTACGTATACTGTGACGGTAATGCCACCACTAGTTGCCAATGGTTAACGTTATTTGGGTAACGTGAAATGTAGTTTTTGATTGTTACAGCATATTAATTAGGTACTTATAGATTGGAAGTATGAAAGGTGACTTTAAGAATAATTGATGGAATGATGAGCAAGATTATGTAAATAGGCTTGCTTAGGCTTAGTGGACTACGTCCATTGAGTCCATGCGCTAGTCATGTCTTGGAAATTGGGTCGTGACAGACTTGGTATAAGAGCCCTAGGTTGTTTAGGTCCTAGGACTTCCTTTTGTTGATCCAGCGGAGTGTCGGGTCTTTATGTGAAAACTTCGGTTGTGAAGTGTAAACCGCGGCATATTTTACAACCAAGGGACCGTATAGATTTCCTATCCTAGAAACCGCTTTCTTCATTCGATGTGATTATAATTGTAAAATGTGTTTAATAATAGATGTTTGCTCTTATCTAGGTAAGAATGCCGCCTAAGACACGGGCCGCCTCAAGATGGATGGGAGAGCAAGATGCTTATAATGAGATGACAGATAGGCCACAAGCATCCACCTTTAAGGGGCGAGGTAGACATGGCGGGGCCATTAGGCTTATGAGGGCGGATTCGTCTGTGAGTAGATGAGAGGAAGGACAGTCTTCGGGTGATGCAGATAGACAACCAACAGGGGGCATCACCATTGAGGACTTGGCGACAGGCCTGTAGGGAGTTAATCGAGTTGTAGAGATGATGGCAGCCCGTATGGACGATAGTAGAGGATAGTGGAGGGGAGACCTACAGTACAAGAATCCCTTAGTTCCTAAGGGCAGGCCCAATGCCAACATCATGAGGCCGATAGGGGTCATTTAGAGATTTCTCTTCTTGATTTTCTCAAGCTTAAGCCTCTGTCATTTTCAGGGTCTGATGCATCGGAGAAGCCCCAGATTTTCTTAGATAAAATGGAGAAAATTTGTAAAGCCTTGAGATGTTCTAGTGTCTGATCAGTTGAGCTAGCCACCTTTCGATTAGAGGATGTGGTGCAAGAGTGGTATGGTTCTTTATGTAGAGGCAAACCAACGGATGCAGCACCGTTAACTTGGAGTGAGTTCAGTACAACCTTCTTAGGTAAATTTTTACCACTCAGTGTACGTAATGCTAGAGCTAAGGAGTTTGAGGCTTTGGTACAGACGTCAAGTATGATAGTGTTTGATTACGACATAAAATTCACACAGTTGTCTCGGTATGCGCCTTATTTAGTTTCTACAAAGGAGATAAAAATACAAAGGTTTGTGGATGGGCTAGTGGAGCCATTGTTTAGGGCTGTGGCATCCCGAGATTTCAATACATACTTTGCAGCAGTGGATTGTGCTCAGCGGATTGAGATAAGGACCAGTGAGAGTAAGGCTGCGAGGGATAAAGCAAAAAGAGCCAAGACAGAGGGTTATCAAGGTTGCAGAGATTTCAGCAGTGGTATCTCATCTTCTAGCCGTCAAGGTCCACAAAGGGACTCATGATTACCCTAACCAGGGAGTGATTCACCTACTGCTAGTGTTGGGGCAGGACAGAGAACCTTCAGTGTTAGGAGGCAGCAAGATTCGAGATAGGTTAGTCAAGTTATCCACACTTGTGATACTTGTGGGAGACGACATTGTGGATGATGCTTACCTACTATGAGAGTTTGTAATGGGTGTGGTCAAGTTGGACATATTAAGAAGGATTGCCTGATAGCTCATTAATCACAAGGTTCTGCTCGTGGCTCCACCTAACTAGCTTTGTTTGCTCCTTCAGTAGCTACCTCATCTGATCGGGAGGCCAATGGATCAAAAGGTAGAGGTGCTGTTACTTTCTCTCAAGGCAGGCCTTCTGGGTGTGGACGTCAAAGTTCTGCTGGTAGGGGTCAAGCAAGGGTGTTTGCTTTAACATTGCAGGAGGCCTAAACATCCAATGCAGTGGTATCAGGTATTATCTCAATTTGTAATATGAATGCTCGAGTATTATTTGATCCTGGTGCTACCCACTCTTTTATTTCTCCATGCTTTGCATCTCGTTTGGGTAAAGACCGTGTTAGGAGAGAAGAACAATTAGTGGTGTCTACTCCTTTGAAGGAGGTATTTGTGACCGAATGGGAATATGAGTCTTGTATAGTTTGAGTCAAGGACAAGGATACTTTGATGAGTTTAGTGGTGTTAAACACCTTAGATTTTGACATGATTTTGGGGATGGATTGGCTATCACCCTACCATGCTAGTGTGGACTGTTACCATAAATTGGTTAAATTTGATTTCCCGGTTGAGCCACCATTAGTATTCAGAGGGATAGAACCAATGCTCCAACCAATTTGATATTGGTCATGTCTACCTAAAAATTATTACAACAGGGTTGTTTAGATTACTTGGCTGTTGTAAGGGATACTCAGGCAAAGGTTAGAGATATAAGCCAAATGTCGGTGGTGAATGAGTTCATGGATGTATTTCTTGAAGAACTACTAGGTTTGCTTCTCGAACGAGAGATTGAGTTTTGCATAGATTTGATTCTCGACACTAGACCTATATCCATACTCCCATATAGAATGGCACCTGTGGAGCTTAAAGAGCTTAAGGATCAGTTAGAAGATTTATTGGATAAAGGCTTCATCCGTCCTAGTGTCTCACCATGGGGAGCACCAATGCTATTTGTAAAAAAGAAAGATGGGTCACTTAGATTGTGCATTGACTACCTACAGCTTAATAAGGTGACAGTGAAGAATAAGTATCCTCTTCCAAGAATAGATGATTTATTTGATCAGCAACAAGGAGCACAATTTTTCTCTAAGATAGATCTGCGATCTGGGTACCATCAATTGAGGATCTGGAATGAAGATATACCCAAACTGCATTTCAAACAAGATATGGGCACTATGAGTTCTTGGTGATGTCATTCGAGCTCACGAATGCCCCTACGACCTTTATGGATTTGATGAACTGAGTGTTCAATCCCTATTTGGACAAGTTCGTGGTGGTGTTTATTGATGACATCTTGATCTACTTGAGGAGTAGGGAAGAGCACGAGCAGCATCTTAAGATAGTGCTCCAAACTTTGAGAGAACATCGATTGTATGCCAAGTTCTCCAAGTGTGAGTTCTGGCTTGAAAGTGTTGCATTCTTAGGACATGTGGTTTCCAAGGAGGGGGTACAAGTTGATCCAAAGAAAGTTGAGGCAGTGGAAAAGTGGCCAAGGCCAACATTAGTTATAGAGATTAGAAGCTTTTGGGGTTTGGCTAGCTATTATCATCATTTTGTGAAGGACTTTTCGAAAATAGTCACCCCTTTGACTAAGCTAACACGTAAGGATACAAAATTTGAGTGGTTTGACGCTTGTGAGGATAACTTTGAGAAGCTTAAGGCATGTCTCACCACAGCTCTAGTATTAAGCCTACTACAAGGCACAAGGGGTTACACAGTATTCTGTGATGCATCGTGGGTTAGTTTAGGATGTGTATTAATGCAGCATGGGAAGGTGATTGCTTATGTATCAAGGCAACTTAAAAGGCATGAACAAAATTACCCCGCACACAATTTGGAGATGGTAGCAATCGTGTTTGCGTTAAAGATTTGGAGACATTACTTGTATGGTGAGACTTGTGAGATATATACGGATCACAAAAGCTTAAAGTATATATTTCAGCAGAGGGATCTTAACTTGCGACAACGTAGGTGGATGGAGCTACTAAAGGATTATGATTGTACTATTCTTTATCATCCTGGTAAGGCAAATGTAGTAGTGGATGCCTTAAGTCAGAAATCGATGGGGAGCTTGGCACATATCTCCACTAATAGGAGATCCTTGATTAGGGAGATGCATAGCTTGGGAGACATGGGTGTGCATTTGGAAGTTTCGGAGGCAAATGCATTGCTAGCACATTTTAGAGTGAGGCCTATTTTAATAGACCAGATTAAGGAAGCACAAAGTAAAGATAAGTTAGTAACTAAGGCCTTAGAGGACCCTCAAGGAAGGAAAGGAAAGATGTTTACTAAAGGCACAGATAGAGTATTGAGGTATGGAACCAGACTTTATGTGCCCGATAGTGATGGATTGAGAAAAGAAATATTTGAGGAAGCACACATGGTAGCCTATGTGGTACATCCATTGACTACAAAGATGTATCAAGAGTTGAAAGTGGTATATTGGTGGGAAGGACTTACGAAAGATGTAGCTGAGTTCATCTCCAAGTGCTTGGTTTATCAACAGGTTAAAACAGAGCATCAAAGGCCTGCAAGGCTACTACAGCCATTACTAGTGCCCGAATGAAAGTGAGAGCATATTGCAATGGATTTTGTAACGGGTTTACCTCAAGCTAGTGGGGGCTATGACTCGATTTGGGTCATAGTAGACCGGTTAATGAAATTAGCTCATTTTCTTTCGGTTAAAACTACATACGAGGCTGCCCAGTATGCCCAGCTTTATGTACACGAGGAAATACGGCTGCATGGCATTCTTGTTTCTATAATATTTGACAGGGGGGCACAATTCACTAGTAGGTTCTGGGAAAAGTTACAAGAAGCATTGGGCTCTAAGTTGGATTTTAGCATGGCTTTCCACCCTTAGACTGATGGACAGTCTGAACGGACAATATAGATATTGGAAGATATGTTGAGGGCCTGTGTAATAGACCTTGGGGTCAGGTGGGATCGATATCTGCCCTTAGTGGAGTTTGCCTACAACAACAGTTTCCAAGCTAGCATCCAAATGGCAACATTTAAAGCATTATATGGATGGAGGTGTAGGTCAGCCATTGGATGGCTAGAGGTGGGAGAAAGGAAACTCTTAGGGCTTGAGTTGGTACAAGACACCACCAAGAAAATACGTATGATTCGTCAAAAGATGTTCTTAGTACAAATTAAGCAAAAGTCATATGCTGATAACAGACGGAGGAACTTAGAGTTTCAAGTGGGGGATCATGTATTTTTGAAGGTTTCACTAACAAAAGGGGTAATGAGGTTTGGCAAGAAGGGAAAATTGAGCCCTCGATATATAGGACCCTTCAAGATTTTGGAAAGGGTTGGAGCAGTGGCACATCGCTTGGCATTACCGCCAGACCTTTCAAATATTCACCCCATGTTTCATGTGTCAATGCTTAGGAAGTATAACCCACATCCATCTCACGTAATACGGTATGAAACCATCTGGCTAAAAGATGATTTGACCTATGAGGAGCAACCGGTAGCTATCCTTGATCGACAAGTCAAAAGGCTCCGTTTAAAAGATGTAACCTCAGTTAAAGTGTTATGGCGAAACCACACCAATGAAGAGGTAACGTGGGAAGCTGAGGAAGAGATGCGAACAAAGTATCCACACCTCTTTAATATGTAGAGGTACGCTGCCTTATAGTTCAATTTAAATTCGAGGACCAAATTTCTTTTAATGGGAGAGAATGTGAAACCTCGACCTTCATAGACGAGTAACTAGAGGTAGAACTTATATTAAAGGTTTAATTTGAGCTAATGATGCTAGTTATATTTTACTTATAATTATTTTACTAGAGTTGGATTAAAAAATGATTTCAATTGGTGAAGAAAGGTGCATAGTGGGCTGTTGCTCTATTTGCACATGTTTTGGTTTTTTAAATATATCACCCACTATAGAATTCTAAACGACATGATATTTATACCATTAGAAAGCTAAGAGTCAGGGCTAAAACTTTACTGTTTACCACTTTGCCCAATTTTGATAGGAAGGTGGTCAAAATCTTCATCGAAGTGGAAGTACTGTGCTAGGAGAACAAAATCGGACAGAACATTTGAGGGCCGCAGCACTGGAAATTAAGAGTCGCGGCCCTCATCGTAATTTCCAAAAATAATAAGTTTAGGGATTTTTGAAGGTAGGACTCTTGGGAGCTACTTAAGGGACCTCTTTTAGAGGATTTTGGATCTTTTCCAGTGTCAAAAAAGTAAAAGATTGCACAAGAAAATGAGGAAGACAAGTGGCCTTGTTAAGGGCATTATTGTAATTGCATGAAGATTTAGATAAGCTTTAACTATAAAAATCCCATTCTTCCAGCAGCTTCTTACAATTTTCAGTGCTTCTTCTTATTCTTTTTTTTTTTCTTTCTCATGTTTTCTCACCTTCCATGGAAGCTTGCTTTGAAACTTCCATAGATTTTCTCGAGTTAACCTCGATTTTCATGTTTCTGTGCACCCTTTCACAAAGTTCTTTGTGCTCTTTTACTTTTTCACCATAAAACCCTCAAAAGCCTTTCCCTAATACTTTCTCTCACTAGTTAGACATTCTAGAGAGAGAGAGAGAGAACGAGATAGAGAGAGAGAAAGTTTTTCATAAGAAATTGAAAGCTTTTGAAAGGGAATTCAATTACCAAGCTAGCAAGGTAAGTATTGAAATTGAGTTGATATTTTTAGTTGTTAAGGATGGCTGGTGGTTAGATCTGTGAGTGTTTTGTAGTTAAGGATTTATTCGTTTTAGTGCGATTAGAGTAGTGAAAGTAGATAGCAACTTGATGGTAGTTGGAAACTAGTTAGGAATAACTAGCGGAACATGATTTAGGAGATAGCTTCTAGAGCCATATTTATGTGAATTGAGTTAATTGTGATGCTATTATGATGATAGGTTCCAACGAAGCTCCACCGTCCCATTTGGACCATTAGAGGAAGTGGAATTGAGTAAGGATTTAACAAATACTGGTGAGTGAACTTGCATTTCAAAATATTTTGGGAAAATGTTAACATGTTTCAAAGAATCATTTGAGAATCATATCGGTTTTTGCTTTAAGATTGCTTGGGAACAAGCCCTTGATAAAATGTTTGATGTTTTGAAATGTGAAATGTGTAAAAGGATGAATCCACATGTTTTTGTATGATGTTGAGATATATATATATATATATATATGTATACTATGTCATAAATGGTAGCATTATGTGACAAATGCACCCGTGCATGTGCGGGGTGAGTGTGCACTTGTCGGTGATGATGGTGGTGAGGGAGATGGATGTTGATATTATTCGGCTATATGCACGATGTGGTGGGATGCACATGAGCTGGGTGAGATGGGATGTTCGGCTATGTGCACGATGTGGTGGGATGCACATGAGTTGGGTGAGATGTACATGATGAATCTTAAAAATTTGCCATTTATTTGTAAATTAATTTTATTGCAACGAGAAACACTCTATTTATATTGCCTTACTTGGATAATTGTTCGAAATTTCCTTTCTTTCCAATTTCATGCTGAATACTGTTCCTTCATCATTAAATGATTTAATAACCAAGGGTTTAAATGGAGGGATTTTAATAAGAACTTGAACTAAGTTAAATTGTTTTTGAATAAGTGCATCATGATTATCAACTTTCCTTGTTGTTGCTTATTCCCTTCTTATGTTCACTCACTAAGTTTGTACTCTCTGTTTTCAACTTCATGTTTTCAGATCAGAAGGCAGTTGGAACCTAGGTCGAGGTGTCCACATAGTTTCATCTTTGTTGGTAGGTATGTTGGCATTCAGTAGCCGTCCCTTCACCTTGGTCATTCCACTGGAAGTCAAGAATCATTTTGTTTGCGAATATGTTCATGTGATGTAAAGTATTAAGATATGTGTCTTAGACAATGTACGTATACTGTGATGATAATGCCACCATTAGTTGGCAATGGTTAACATTATTTAGGTAATGTGAAATGCAGTTTTTGATTGCTACAACATATTAATTAGGTACTTATAGATTGGAAGTATGAAAGGTGACTTTAAGAATAATTGATGGAATGATGAGCAGGATTACGTAAATGGGCTTGCTTGGGCTTAGTGGACTACGTCCATTGAGTCCATGCGCCGGTCACATCTTGGATATCAGGTCGTGACACTAAACAAGTTTTATGCTCATTTGAACCATCATCTCAGTATCAAGGAGGCTTTTTGGTAGCAAAAGTTCAGGATTAAATGGTTAGTCGAGGGTGAGAGGAACACCAAATATTTTCATACGAGGATGCAGAAAAAGATAATAAAAAAGCATTTGTTTAAAGGACAAAACCTAGAGGGTGAGTGGATTGAAGACCCGAAATTAATTAAAACCTCTGCAATGGAATTTTTTTCATCCTTCATGATAAAGGAACCATGCAATTTGGCCAGGTTTAATGACTCTTTTCTTCCCTCCATTGACTTTGATTCTGACAATACTACCTTATGTGCAGTGCCTTCATTGCTAGAGATAAAAGTAGCAGTTTTTAATATTGACAAAAGATAATGTAGCTGGCCCTGATGGTTTCTTTTCATATTTCTATCAACAATGTTAAGAGATCACAATAATGATCTTTATGATGTAGTGGTGAATTTCTTTCAAGGTGCAGCATTGCCAAGGGGGGTTACTTCTACTTCACTAGTTCTTCTGCCTAAGATGAATAATGTAGTTAACTGGGGTGATTTCAGACCAATTAGGCTTTGTAATGTCTTGAATAAAATTACTAAAAAGATTCCAACTAACCGATTGGCAAAGCTCTTACCTGCTATTATTTTAGAAAATCATAGTGGATTTCTTTGAGGGAGATTGATTAGTGACAATATACTACTTGCATAGGAATTGATTGGGAAAATTGATAAAAAGCTAGAGGTGGCAATGTAGCTCTTAAGTTGGACATGATGAAGGCCTATGACCGTTAAGACTGAGATTTTCTTTTTAGAGTGCTTAAGTGTTTTGGCTTCTATCCCTAATGGATCGACATGATTAATCATTTCATCTGTAATTGTTGGTTCTCACTTTTGATTAATGGCGAGGTAGTAGGTTATTTCAAATCAGAACGAGGATTACATCAGGGGGATTCTATCTCTCCACAACTCTTTATTCTGGCAGCTAAATACCTTTCTCGCTACTTAAATGTTCTTCATGTGCAATATCCTTTTCTCCATTATTTAATTGGTTGCCCAATGTTTGTTAGTCACTTGGCATTTGCAGATGATGTTCTAATATTCACTAATGGTGCTAAATCGGCCTTGCAGAAAATGTTATCTTTTTTGCAAGAATATGAACATATTTCTAGGCACCGTATTAACCCTCAAAAGAGTTGCTTTCTCACGCACAGAAATATAGCAAATTTTAAAAGACAGATAATCGCATGGACTACAGGTTTCACCTATCGGTGTCTTCCAATCACATACTTGGGGGCCCCTCTATATATAGGCCCCAAAAAGGTATTTTTATTTGATGAACTGGTGGCAAAAATCTTAGAATGGATCACAGGTTGGGAAAATAAAATTCTTTCCCCTAGTGGTTGGATAACACTATTAAGGAGCATACTTTCTTCCTTGCCTATTTATTTTCTTCAATCTTTCAAACCTCCTATTTGAGTCATTGAAAAAATTGAAAGACTTCTTAACAGTTTTTTATGAGGAGACTAGACAACTGCAAGCAGAATTCACTGCACATCATGGCACAAGATCACCTTCCCATCTTCTGAATGTGGTATAGATATCAAGGGGCTAAGAGATCTATTTGAGGCTTTTAGTATTAAAATTTGGTGGAGACTACACACTTGTAATAACTTATGGACATAGTTTATGAGGGCCAAATATTGTTCTGGTCAGATCCCCAGATATGTACATCCTAAACTCCATGACTCACAGACTTGGAAACATATGCTTGCTTGTTGCTAGGTTACTGAGCAGCATATCAGATGGCAGATTGGATGGGGCAAGTTATTTTTTTGGCATGACTATTGGATGGGTGGTGAACACTTGGTAAATCGTTTTCCTTTGTTTCTGTCATCCACGACCCAAGTTTGTTATTTCTTTAATATTGGGGATTGGGACATGGATAAATTACAAGTTGTACTACCTAGTGAGATTATTGTTGATATTGTGCAAATTTTGATTGACACATATAGTGAGGATTTTGCATATTGGGTACCTACTTCTGATGGATAGTTTTCCACTAAGAGCGCTTGAGATTTAATTCGGCAATGGAAATTGGTCAATTTTGCATTCAAGTTAATTTCACACAAAAGTATTCCTCTCACAACCTCATTCTTTTTATGGTGTTTATTGCATGATTGGATTCCTTTGGAGATGCGATTGAAAACAATAGGATTCCAACTTGCTTTAAAATGTCATTGTTGCAACTCAGAGGAGTCTCTACTACATGTCATCTGGGAAAGCCCAGTGGCTAAATAGGTTTGGAATTATTTTGCAAAATTCTTTCAAATCTATGTTATTAACCCATAAAATGTTATTCAGATTATATGGGCATAGGCACATTCTGATGATTATACTAAACAGCGACACATTCATATACTAATGCCTTTATTCATCTTTTGGTTCTTATGGGTGGAACGTAATGATGTAAAGCATAAGAGCCTAGGTATGTATTCTAATCGAGTTGTGTGGGGGATTCTGAAACTTTTACATCATTTGTATGATGGGAAGCAATTTCAAAAGTGGCAATGGAGGGGTGATGTTCGGATAGCTCAGGTTTGGGGACTGATATTCTAGAAAGAAATTCCATCACCACCACGAATAATATCTTCGCATAAACCATTTATAGGTGAGTTTAAATTGTATGTGGACAATAACGTTAAAAATCATTTCCATAATGCTGCAGGTGGAGGCTTAGTCCGAGATCATACGAGTACGTTAATATTTGACCTTTCAAAAAACTTAAGTGCCAAAAATTCAGTTGAAGCAGAACTATTAGCCTTACACAGAAAGCTACTTTTTATGTATTGAGTATAATATTGCGAGGCTCTAGATGGAGATGGATTCTTTGGTAGTGATTGAAATGCTAAAATAAGGGTATAGAGGATCACATGACAACAGGTATGTACTTGCCTTAATAAGGAAATGCTTATCCAACTTCTTTTATGGACTATCTCATATACATAGGGAATGCAACCAGGCTACGGACATGTTAACAAAAGCTGGATACTAGTATCATGACCTTTAAGTCTTTGATGAGGCACAAGGTAAGTTAATTGGTGTTTTAAAATTAGACAAATCATGTGTACCTTATGTTAGGTTCAAATAATTGTAAAGGAGTAGTACTCCAATTTTTTATGTTTTATGTAATGCAATTAAATCCTTGTACACAAGTAAATTACTTATCCTTTGCAATAGAGATAATTGCAAAGATGGTAATTCCTGTATTAGGAATTCTATCTCATCTTGCTCATGTAATTCTAAAGGTTCGATTTTAGTCCCCCTCCCTATTGTATTTTACCTTTATTATTATTATTAATAAAATTTGTACAAGGTAGCTGGGCCTTACGGAAACTTCAAGGCTAAAAAAAAACTTGGGAAAGGAAGTTTAGTGTAGATTAAAATTGGGATAGCATATGATCATATTAATTGATTTTCTATAGGATAGGGATATACCTATAGGCCATATGTAGCCAGATTAGAGCCTGAATTTAATGAGTCTATTTTAATTTCAATTCACATAGGGACATAGTGTTTTGGTTAAAAAAAATATTTTTATAAGATGAGTCGGGAGACCCTTATAAATAATTGAAGACTCTAGGTTAGGAATTCAACCCATTGAAATAAGTTAAGGAAGAGAGTTAAGATTTAGATGAAGTGTGAGGGATATTGTGATCCTAGGCTTGTTTGATTTGATCTTTACTCAAGTTATTACTACTTTGATTTTTCCTTTTTGTTTAAATTTGGGTTAATTAGTTTTAGTTGATTAATTAATTATAATTATTTGGATAAGACTAAATTGTTATAATTTTTGTACTTAGTAAAATTTTAGATCAATTCTTTATGGGATCAATATTCTACTTGCTCATATACCATCTTTTCGATATGTATACTTGTGTAGATAGAAATTTAACTGACAAAGACTAAGGGTCGATCTTAGCCATACGTAGGTAGAGAAATAAGCCTAAGGATTAATAGTTATGAGTCTAGATGTCAAACCCAAGGCTCTCGCATGGAAAAAATATAAAACCTAGCTTGAGCCTTAGATTTCATTTTTCATTTTTCTATCCTCTAACTAGTCTTTAACACCATCCAAACCCTTTCCTAATCTCTGCAAACCCCATTGGACAAATATTTAAGCTACCAAACTCGATTTTAAGGTAAGATTTGGCATTTTGAGCTTAAACATCTAGGTTGTGGCCTAACTCTAGGATTTCACAAATTTTAGCTCACTTATTTCGTTTTTGAGCTAAGGATTTTAAGGGTTTTGTGTCGATATATGCCTTGGAGTTACTAGGACTAATCAAGGGATATATTGTCATTTAATGTATACTTAATCATGTAACGTTATGTGATATAGGTTTTCCATCATGTTAGTACAATAATAAGGAGTTATTAAGTATTAATTGGATGAAGCCGTTGCAAGAGAATTGCAAAGTTGTTACAATTATGAGATCTCTATGCATCAAAGTCATGATCCTAAAATAGTTCTCGGTCATTGTATTGTTAAGATAGAGCATTGACAATGCTCAAAGACTAGTACATGTTAAGCCTCTTTACTTGAGAAATAAGCAATCAATCTCATAGATTGAAGTATATGGAATACTTAAGGATGGCAAGTGGTTGTTTCTTGGAGAACAAGTTCACTGAACATGATACGTTATGAGAACTCCATTTGGTATTTCACTCAAGTGTCTATGAAATATGTTTTCATGTAATAGTCACGCAACTAGTCCTCGGACTTAAAACACTAGGTCATCTTAGATGGGGAATAACATACTTTGATTTCGCCTCCATGGGTTTAGAAATGACCAGATGCCTAAACAGGGTGTTTTTGGGTATGCCATGAAGCATGCGAAGGTGGATGAGTGGTCAATAGAGGACTCATCACCCCAAGTGATATGAAGGGATGTATCTCACTTGTTCTCAATTCTTGATTAACTTGTATAAAGTCTTTGGTAAAAGCATGTTGAATTTGAGGAAAGTTAGTTTCCTAAATTCATAAGGTTAGTCATAAATTATGAGAACTAATATGAAATGTCATAAGTAGACATCGAGCCATGATTTATGACATATTCGAGATATTTGATGAAATGACTGTATTGCACTTAGAGGCTTATCACTGAAGGGCTTTGTTAAATTCTTTAATTGACTTTTTAACATTTGAGTGGTTATGATGTGTTGCTAGATACCTCTCATGATCTATAAATATAAATCAATTATCAAATTAATAGTTGATTATGATTTATATTTATTGCCAACATATTAGAAGCCTAATAAGTCACACACATTAAGTGACATGATTGAGATTAAATAAGGACAATAAATTAAGTTGGACTTAATTGAAATTGGTTAAAACAAAGTTGAAAAATTAATTAAGTTCACAATGACTTAATTGAATAAAAGTACAAATGTTGTAACTAGAGTTACAACTTAATTTGGCTATATAAATATGTTATATTAGCCAACTAAAATTTTAAGCCTTCAACCTTCTTAGCCGTTTCATAAAAAGAAGAAAAAATAATAATTTCTTTGTTTGATAGAAATAAGATTTGGCAAGAACTTTTGGTCTTTTTATTTTAGAAACAAAACGTGTTAGCACAAGTAAAATCCTACCTGCAAGAAGGTCGTATTCGGTCATTATGTGGATTATTGTTAGAGGCCAAACACTTGGGTGGCTGACAATTTGACAAATCCAAATGGTGAAGAAGCAAAGATTTCGACTGTAGGATTTTAGATTGTTTTATTTCTTTTTAAGTTTCTTGGATCATCACAAGTCTTTTGGATTTAATTGGCTCTTGATTACAATATGTAGAGCAAGGTACGTAATAGTTGAACCTATGAGTGTTCATAATTAATTTGAAATTTGCATGAAAAACACAAACATTAATCTTGTGGGATTTGACTGTTTCTTTGATTAAATGCTTATTTTATTTTTTCGCTACATTATGTTTTTAATTTCATTATTAATTTCATGTTTGAGCATGAGGTCAAATCTTAGCAGTGGTGTAAAAGCCTTTGCTTGATGTTTTTCTTGTAATTTGCATACTTGATTCATGGTTATAATCAATAGGATTGATTTGTGTGTTGATTTGGTATATGTAGATTTTGAAGGCTTTCTTTAAAGTTTGTTTTTTAGTTTTAATTCAAATTTGGACAACATGCTATTAATACATTAAAGCATGTTTTTAAAAGGTTTAAAATCATGTTTAGTTGAAGAATTAATGAATGGAATGAAAGGCATACGAATTTGAGTTAAAACTGAATAGTTTTGAGGTGTTTTGGAGACTAGTGTGTCGATTATTTTTACTAACATTGGGCAAGTGTTATGAGCAGTTTTCAATTGTCAAAAATTAATTTTATCAAATTAAATTTGTGAAACCTCGACCTTCGTAGATGCGTAACTCGAGGTAGAACTTATGTTTAAAGATTTAATTTAAACTAATGATGCTAGTTTTACGTTACTTATAATTATTTTATGTCGTTATAGGAGTAGGATAAAAAAATAATTTCAATTGGTGAAGAAAGGTGCATAGTGGTCTGTTGCTCTATTTGCATATGTTTCGATTTTTAAGCATATCTCCCACTACAGAAGTCCAAATGATATAATTTTTAGACCATTAGAAAGCTAAGAGGCAGGGATACAACTTTAATGTTTACTAATTTGCCTAGTTTTGACGGGAAAGTGGTCATAATCTTTGTCGAAGTAAAAGTACTGTGCTAAAAGAATAGATTTAGACAGAACATTTGAGCTCCGCAGCATTGAAAATTGAGAGCCGCGGACCTCACTGTAATTTCCACAAATAACAAGTTTAGGGGATTTTTGAAGTTTGGACTTTTGAGGGCTACTTAAAAGACCTCTTTCAGAGGATTTTGGACCTTTTCCTAGTGTTAAAAGAGTAAAAAGATTGCACAAAAAAAAGGAGGAAGACAAGTGGCTTTGTTAAGGGCATTATTGTAATTGCATGAGAAATTAGATAAGCTTTAACTATAAAGATCTCATCTTTTCCAACAGCTTCTACATTTCTCCAGCAACTTCTTCTTCTTCCTCCTATCTCACGTTTCTATCCTTTTCCATGAAAGCTTCTCTCAAGTTTCCATCACTCTCTCAAACTAACCTCAATTTTCATGCTTTACACACCCTGTTGTAGGGTTTTTCATACTCTTTTACTCTTTCACCTTAAACAAACCCTTAAAAGTCTTTCTTCAATACTTTCTCTCACCAGCTAAACTTTGTAGATAGAGAAAGAGAGGTTTCATGTTTGCTTGAGGACTCTTAGGAAGAAATTTCATTACAATCCACTAAGGTGAGTGATGAATTAGGACTGGTTTTAAGTTGTTGATGATGGCTAGTAATTAGAGTTATGAGTTATGTTATTTGCTTAAATTGTTTATCTATTTCTAGTGTTACTAAAGTAGAGAAACGAAATAGCCAATCAAATGGTAATTGGAAGATAGATAGGAAGAGCTATTGAAGCTTGATTTGGGAAATAACTTTTGGAGTGATATTAATGTAAATTGGATTGGTTGTGATGTTTTTGTGCGTGATAGGTTCCAACAAGGCCCCTCAGCCCCATTTGGACCATTAGGGAAGTTAGAATCGATTAAAGGTTCAACAAATATCAGTGAGTGAACTTGCATTAAAAGGTTTTGGGATATACACATATATGTTTAATTGAATCCCCTAAAACGTTTTACCATGTTCTTTCTTCAAAACTTGCACGGGAACAAGCCCTTATGAAATGTTTTTAAGTTATGAAATGGATTGTGTGATGAATTCATATGTTTCTGTATAATGTTGATATATATATACTATGTCATAAATGGTACCGTTGTGTGACAAATGCAACCGTGCATGTGCGGGGTGACTGTTCACATGCTGGTGATGACGATGGTGAGGGAGATGGATGGTGATATTGCCCGTGTGCACGATGTGGAGCAATGGACATGATGGCAATAACTGTGCACGATGTGGGGGGATGCACATGATGACTCTAGCTATGTGCACGATGTGGGGGGATGCACATGAGCTGGGTGAAACGAGGTGTCCGACTATGTGCACGATGTGGGGGGATGCACATGAGCTGGTGAAGATGGGGTGTCCGGTTATGTGCACGATGTGGGGGGATACACATGAGCTGGGTGAGATGGGGTGGTATACGAATTGGTATATGCTTAAGTATATGTATATGCAATAAAAAGATCATTATTATAATATGTGATTGTTAGGTATGATGAATCTTAAAAATTTCCCATTGACTTGCAAATTGATTTTTTTGCAGCAAGAAACATGTTGTTTATGCTACCTTGCTTAGATGGTTTTTGGAAATTTCCTCTTTCCAATTTCATGCCGAACATGGTTCCTTCATCATTAAATGATTTTACAACCAAGGGTTAAATGGAGGGATTTTAATAAGAACTTGAACTTAGATGCATTGTTTTCAAATAAGTGCATCATGATTATCAACTTTCCTTATTGTTGCTTGTTCCCTTCTTATGTTCACTCACTGAGTTTGTACTCACTGTTTTCAACTTCATGTTTTCAGATCAAAAGGCAGTTGGAACCTATGTTGAGGTATCTTTGTAGTTTCATCTTGTTGGTAGGTATCTTGGCATTCAATAGCCGCTCCTTCACCTTGGTCACTTCATTGGAAGCCCAAAGTCATTTTTGTTTGTAATATACGTACATGTGATGTAAAGTATTAAGATGCATGCCTTAGACCATATATGTATATTTTGATTGGTAAGCCACCATGATTGGCAATGGTTAGTATTATTTTGGGTTAATATAAATGTAGTTTTTGATTGCTGTAATTATTATTAAAGTACTTAAGGGTTGGAATTGTGAGATGTAACTTTAAGAATAATTGATGGGATGATGAGCAGGATTATGTAAATAGGCTTGCTTTGGCTTAGTGGACTATGTCCATTGAGTCCATGTGTCGGTCATGGCTCAAAAATCAGGTCATGACAACATTATTGCATGTTTCGACTAGACTTGATTTAGTATGAAAAAAGTTCATAAAAAAAATCATGTTTTCGAGTTCTAAAACAACAAAGATATAAAGCATAAATTTTTAGGCAACCATGATTGGTTTTGGTGGCTTAATACTCTATGAATTTTGTGTTTAATTGCTAAACACACTTACTGAAAATTTTTAACAGCCTTTTTCATGAGTTTGACTCATGATTTATGGAGTTTTAAGAGCACTTAAATGCCATTTATTTTAATTTTGGGTGATTCATAAAAAATAGAAATTATTTCCTACTTTAAAAGAAATTCCTAAAATGAAATCATGCAATTTGTATATCATAAAAAAAACTCGATGCCATGTTGTTTTTCAACTCATTTTGAAAACATTTAAGAATATCAACTTTTAATATGCAATTCAATCACATTAGATTTTCCAAAAATCTCTACTTTATAGAACAAGTGCACATGCGTGTAAAAATGCATGTACACATTATGTATATATAAATATATAGTCAATTCAAACATACACCAAGGTCATCCCCACACTAGTCACAACGGCTCCGCACATACACATGCCAACCTCAACTAAGCACGTGTGCACTCCCGCACCGCACATAGCTAATATCCTCATGTGCACTCCCACACCGCACATGGCATATATCATCATCATGTACTCTCCCACACCGCACATGGCATATCGGCGTGTGCTTTCCCACTTCGCACACTACTAGCACTGTCATGTGCACTCCCACATCGCACACGCACGATTTTAATTATCATTCAATATTTCATTTCAATGCATGGCACGCATAACAACATGTAACAAGAATCTTTGCATAACAATACATCACATGCCACAAATCAATTGGTAATTCAACATAATATTTCAAATACATAATTTATCACATTATATGTCTAAAAATGTAGAAGTATCACTTATGAAAAGCTTGTTCCCATGCATAAATTTAAAAAGGGTCAACCAAGGACATTATAGCATTTCATTTAACACATATGCATTTGTTCAAAACCTTTTAAATGCAAGTTCACTCACCTTGCGATAGTGGGATACTACATCCTATTAGTTCGGAGGCGTATCTAGTTATTTCTACTTTTTGGTTGCTCATTATTTTCTTTGGCACGCCACCACAGTACATTATCTTTACTTTTGCACTTCCTAGTACCAATCCAAATTCAATATCTTTAGAGTATATCATTTCTATATTCTTTTTCATTCAATCGTGAATCCTTATTCAACTAACTTAAATCTTAACACATTTTTATCAAAGTTGCCTATGACACCCAGTACCCTCGTATTGTGAAACCTCGACCTCCATAGCCCCATAACTAGAAATAGACGCGATAAAACGACCAGGGGTAATTTTGTCATTTTCTTGGTGAGCTCCTAAAAGTAGATTTCCTAATATTATTAAAGCCTAAGTAGGCCTAAGAAATAAATGAATGATGTATATCATGATAAATAAACGAAGATAATAGAAATATTGATAATTTTCATAATAGAGGTAAAATGGTCAGTTTGCAGCTCGGATAAAAAATTTTACGTTTTCGTGAACTCGAGTATTTCTAGACTATTATGGACTTTGTCTTAATGTTAAAGTAGTAAAAAGATTGCACAAAGGATTGGAGGAAGACAAAGTCACCTTGTTGAGGGCATTTTGGTAAATTGCATGAAACTTGGATAAACTTTAAGCATAAATATCTCATTTCTCCAGCAGCTTCTTCTTCTTCCTCCTCCCATCTCACGTTTCCTTCATCCTCCATGAAAGCTTCTTTCAAAGTTTCCATCACCGTCTCAAACTAACCTTAAATTTAATGCTTTTACACACCTTGTAATAGGGTTTTTCACGCTCTTTCACTCTCTCACCTTAAAACCCTTAAAAAGTCTTACTACCATACTTTCTCTCACTAGTTAGGTGTTCTAGAGAGAGAAAAAGTGTTGAGAATGGCTAGTGATTAGACTTGTGAGTGTTTTGTAGTTGAGGTTGTTTATTCATTTTAGAGTGATTAGGATAGTGAAAATAGATAGCCACTTAATGGCGATTGGAAGCTAGTTAGGAGATAGCTTTTAGAATTTATAGTTATGTGAATTGAGTTAATTGTGATGCTATTGTGATGATAGGTTCCAACGAAGCCCCATCGCCCCATTTGGACCATTAGAGGAAGTTGGAGTTGGGTAAAGATTTAACAAATGCCGGTGAGTGAACTTGCATTTCAAAATGTTTTGGGAAGTGCCTATATGTTTAAATAAATCATTTGAAAGTTTCATTTGTTTTTGCTTTGAAAATATACTTGGGGAACAAGCCCTTGATGAAATGTTTCTATGTTGTGAAATGTGCAATATGAATAGTTCATGCGTTACCACATTATATTGATATGTATATTATGCTTTGGATGCTCCTTTTGTGTGATAATGATGACCCAACTATGTGCGGTGTGGGAGTGCACATGAGCTGATAATGACCCAGCTATGTGTGACGTGGAAGCGCACATGAGCTGATGATGACTCAGCTATTTGCGAGTAGGGAGTGCACATGAGTTGATAATGACTCGACTATGTGCGAGTAGGGAGTGTACATAATGATAATATTGCATTGTGCATATAGGAAGTGCATATGAGCTGAGTGTGGCAGGATGGTATGCATGATGATGCATGTGTGTATATATATATATATATATGTTATAGAAAGTTGATGAAAATATTTTTGATTGTGTTGTATGTTGGCATTGTTAATTGCTCCCAAATTATTTTTCATTTCAGCCAGAAAAATGGGGTTTTGATGTAACAAGACCCCTTCAACTAAATTGCTCTATTTTTCGTTGTAGTGAGATTCATTTTCGCTGCAGTAGAAAACTCTCAAGTAGGTAGTCTTAATCCATGCTCTGAATTTTGCTGTAACGAGAATGGATTTTTGCTGCAGTGAAAATGAATCTCGCTGCAGCGAGAAACTCTCGGGTGGTTCCAAAATTCTAATGTAGTGCTTTCATTTTGACAAAGATTTTGATCACCTTCTGATCAGAATTGAGGAAAGTGGTAAACATCAAAGTTGTAGCCTAACCTCTTAACTTTCTAATGATTGAAAAATCATTCAATTGGATATTTGTAGTGGGAGATATACTTGGAAAACCAAAGGATATGCAAACCAAGAATGCCTTTCTGCTGAGCGAGAAACTCCCTTGTTTGTTTGTCTTGCTTGGTCATTGCTGAAATTTTCATTCTACTCAACTTCATGGTTTATCATGGATCTTCTAACATTAAGGGATTAAACATTCAAAGTTTTGAATGAGGGGTTTTAACCAAAACTTAGACTAAATTGCATGGTTTTATCGTAAGTGCATCATATTTTCTAAAACATTCCTTATCGTTGCTTGTTCCCTTTTTTTGTTCACTCACCGAGTTTATAGTCACTCTTTTAAACTGCATGTTTCAGATCCATAGCTAGTTGGGATTGAGATTAAGGAGACCACTTGTATTCACCCCTTGGTAGGTATATGGCATTTGGTAGTTGTGCCCTCACCCAAGTCACTCTATTGGTCATCAAGAATTTTGCATGTGGATTTACACTCGATGTAAATCGCTAAGATTTAGGCTATAAACAATAGATGTCTATGTGATATGATGATGCCATTATGAGATGGCAATGAATGACAGTATTTTGGATTAGTACAAATTTAAATATTTGGTTGCCTTGTTTATTATCGAAATACGTATAGTTGAGAATAAAGATTTATGGTTAGAAGTGATGGTGGGAATGATGAAATAGAATTTCATAAATAGGCTTGCTTGGGCTTAGTGGGCTGTGCCCATAGGGCTCTTGCGCTTGTCATGGCTTGGAAATTGGGATGTGACAAAGGTAGTATCAGAGCCCTAGGTTTAGTTGAGTCTTAGGATTTCCTATCTCTGTCAGCAGAGTTGTTAGAGTTAGTGTAGAGTCTTGTTCTTGGTTTGTGGGTGCGCAACACGAATCAAGGAAAGGAGGGTACATGAACTCTTTTTCATCTAGAAGCCTACCTTTGTCTTAGTACTAAAAGGTTAAGAATTTATGCATGTTTGTGTACAAGTTTAAGGTGCCCTTGTGACATAACATGAGCAGCAACGGGAAGAAACAGGAAAGGTCTCCTAATGCTGAAGAAGGATCGATGGACTCCACTACTCGGAGTCGTTATGCGCTAAAGGTTGAAAGCATGGCTAGTAATTCACTCTGACTTCCTAATGAATGGATTCCACCGGGAGTGAAAATAATGTTTCGTAAAGGGAAAAGTCTCGAAAGTATTGAAAGCCTTGCAAATAAGGACATCACTGGTATTCGAAAATGCATGAACAAATTACTAGAGGAATGGTATAAGAAAAAGATAGAAGAGGCAATTGTAAAGGGAGATATTCATCCTAGGAAGGTATCCTTTGTCCGACAATTTCCTCCTGGATGTGCAATAGGTGCTGCATCTATGAGTAGGGAGGAATTTGAGAGGCAACAGTAAGCTTGGAAGAATAGGAAACAAGAGGATCCTAAAGAGGACCCGGATAAGGATCCGTCGATGTGCTTGGATCAAGGCGACGATGATCCTAGTGACGCTTAATATTTTTGTTGAATTTTATATTACTTTAAGTCTTGGAAGATGTGATGTAAATGGAGTAGTAATAATTATCTGTACAAAGGACTTAAGAGTTTGGCTTTTAATTTTGTGTGACTCGAACGGATTATGAAGTAGCTGTCTAAATGACTTGGTGCATAGGGGAATCTTTTGGTATGATAGAGGTGGACTAGCAATATAATTATTGAGGAAAGATATTAACCTTAGTGGTGTGGCTGGTCACCTTAGATAATTATTAAAGGTCGACGTACAAAGTCATTAGTGGTACAAGAAACTACAAAACTTGACCAACGACTACCAATTAATGGTGGAATTGTGAAAATTTGAAATCTCAATTGCAATTACAATTTGGACGAATATGAGAGAAGTTAATGAGACTATAGATAACACTTTGAATGGATAATGTGATTAAGTCGAGAATTGTAAACTTAAGTGTTAAGGGAATTGTGACCCGATATTCTTGTGGATGAGAATGTTAAGGGACATATGCTGGATAAACAGGAAAAAGGGTCAAAAAGGATGATTCGTTGGTCAAGTGGCTGTAGTGTGTAGGTAGGTCCTAAAGAGATGTGCAATGCACAAAAGAAGAAAAAGGTATGAAGTCTTTTAATTGTTTCTTATAAAGTACGATTGGCAGTAAGAATGGAGGCACATGGTGCCCTAACATTATAAAATGATAATCTAACACAAATATAGCCCATTGGAGGTAAATTATGGAACTTGGGAAAGATGAATTCTTGATTTAATGAAAAATGGCGAATGTAGAATGTGGAGAAAGATGAACTATTTTTATGGTTGTTTGTACTGAAATGTCAATAAACTATTTGAGTTATGAAACAAGAAAGATAATTAGTTATGGATTATAACAAATTTGTGGAATGCCATAATTAGTGAGTAATTATGTGTAGGGTGATATATGTATTGTGAATTCATTACACCATATGGAAAAGATGCCTTAATGTGGGATTTCATGATTGATGATAAAAGTCAAAAGATGATATGAGTTAAAAGTATTAATTTGGTCTAATGCATATGATAATCAAAGAGAAGATACACACACTTATGGAAATTATGGTATAGGCTTAAAGGAAAGCCATGAGATTGAGAATGATTAGTGTAGTAGCCTTAAAAAAAAAGAATTGCTTCGATAAAGTAAATTCCAGTAGCTGCAATGTCACAGCACTGACTACCCAATGCTGCCGCTTTAAAAACCCCTTATGGCTAAAAAGCACGAGCAAACTGTGAGTGGCATAAAGACGAAACTCACAAGTTGAATTATGGTTATTGGTATTGATGTTGAGCTTTGTTATTTAGAGTTTTAAGCACATTGGAAGAGTGTTTATATGAATGAATTGAAAGGTTTCTTTAATGCCTTATATATGGGCATGTAAGTAAAAGAAAGAGAAGTTAAAGAGTTCTTGAGACAGCTACATTGGGATAAACTACCACGTGAAGTATTAAAACGAATAACATGTTGGCTAAAGTCAAATCCTAAAAAATAAAGAAAATAAGAGGTTAAGCCTTGTTAAGGGCTAAGAAAAAAAATGAGTGAAAGGTTAGATGAAGGCATGGGACATCGACAAGGGATGTCAATACTAGGTGATGAAATTGTGAATCAAGGATTACAAGGGTAGCATAGCAAATGAGTTAATATAAAGTATTGCTATGAAGATTTACAAATCTCATCTTGACTTAGTTGAATGAAGAGGGTTAGTAACAACACAAGGCCAATTACATGGCATGCTAGAAACCCACGTAGATAAATTGAAGTATGAATAGATGAGCAGGCATTTAAATATCTTGGTAAATAAGTGCATGCTTTTTTGGAATGATATGCTCGGAAGTTAAGGAGCCAATAAGTGATTAAGTGTTTCAAGAATGCACGAACATCCTTGAGAAGGAATTACCAATCATACGTGGCAAGTATAACATCTGGAAATTGGAAACTTGCTAAAGAGCCTAACGGCTAGACCACGGGCTAAATAATTATCTGCGATGAGATATAAGTTTAAGGTGAGTATCTACAAAGAAATAGTCAAGAGGAATCCTGCTATGAATCTTGTGAAAACAAGCATTAAGTTGGGTTGTTACAAAAAAGGGAAGCTATAAGTCGAGAGTGATACTCACATTGACAAGGAAGGGTACTTAAGAAGAACCTTGTTCTCAATCTTGTAATTTCAAGTACAAATTGTAAATTGGCTAAGGGAGACTGATGTTATATTGGTATAAAAGAATAATATAAATAATGATTGAAGGTAACCTTGATAATGAAGTTGGATTATGGAAACCTTCTAACCTATTATGGAAATTGGAATTCGAAAATGCATGAGGCACGCATGATTCGATTGAGTTTAAGTCTTAAGTGACTGGTTAATATTGAATTGCAAAAGGGATATATAAGGATGACTTTTAGGGATTGTGGTATTGCATAAGATGCAATGATCAAGAAAAGATGAACCTTTGAAAGATCAATGAGGTTATAAAGCATATATGCATACTAGATTGCAAGATAATGAAAATGATATTTAGTAAGTGAAATGTGACTAATGAGATTATGGTGCAAGGATATATATAGTACAATCAAAATTAAGTATATAATTGGAAATGATAAGAAGGGAGTATAAGCATGCAAATGATGTGAAGTTATGTGTAGGCATGATGAGAATTCGTATGGATTACGTAAGAGATAACTTATGGTAAGACGCAAGTTGAATGGTAATTTAAATACCTAAAAAGGGCAATCAAAAATTGATTATCCCCCAATGTTCGTAGATCAAATATGAGAATGTTGACATGTACTATGAGACTTGTTATATTGAATTTTGGTTATGGATAGGAATGAATAGAAGTGAAATTTAGCTCGAAGGTGCTTGAACACAAGGATCCCCACACATAATGAGGAATGTTGACATTTAGAAGTGCGTGTACATACGTATGTGTGGAATTGATGATGTAACCAACTAAAGTAACAAATTATTCTTAGTGATTCAAAATTTGAGCATGATATATTTGATGAGTTGGATGGATAGTACAACAAAAAAGAGATGTCATCAGAAGTTGAGCTATGTTGATATAAGAAATTTGGAGAAACAGTCAAAGAAAGGATATCAAGGGAATGTAATCTATAGCATGCTTAAGACATGCAAGAAGGACTAATATGATTAAGAAGATTTAAGTTGCATAAATACGAAATAAACATGAAGAGTGAGGGAATGGTTGAAAGAGTCAATTCCTTCTGATGTTGAAAATATGTATAGGAATGAGTAAGACATGTTTATAATGTCATAAGTTATGCAATAGTGTATGGGGATAAAATAAGGAATGAATGTTGGGGAGTTGATAGGGAATGAGGTAATAAGATGATGATTAGGTATAAATAAGCAAGTATAACATATGATTGAAATCGCTATGATTGAGCTGGAGTTATGATTCGGGGTTAATGATGGAAGACAAAGGCATGCTCAACGGCTTAATGATAAAAAAGAGAACATTAGTTGAAAATACCGTGGTTCTGATTGGAAGATGATAATGTATATAAGTTACGTGCCTTGATCTTGTAAAATGTTTTAGTCAAACGAAAGGTAACGAAGTGCATAAATCAAAACTCCCTATAAAGGAAAGAACGAAATAAGATCATAGAGTGAGATTAATAACTAGACATCGACAGGAATTTGAGGATGAATTCTATTGAAGTGAGGGAGACTATGACACTCAGTAGCCTCGTATTGTGAAACCTTGACCTCCATAGACCCGTAACTAGAAATAGATGCGATAACACAGACCAGGGGTAATTTCATCATTTTCTTGGTGAGCTCCTAAAACTAGATTTCCTAATATTATTAAGGCCTAAGTAAGCCTAAGGAATAAATGAATGATGTATATCATGATAAATAAATGAAGAAAATAGAAATACATATAATTTTTACAATAGGGGTAAAATGGTCATTTTACATTTCAGGTAAAAAATTTTATGTTTTCGTGAACCCGAGTATTTCTAGACTATTATAGACTTTGTCTTAATGTCAAAGAAGTAAAAAGATTGCATAAAGGATAGAAGGAAGACAAAGTCACCTTGTTGAAGGTATTTTGGTAAATTGCATGAAACTTGGATAAACTTTAAGCGTAAAGATCTCATTTCTCCATAAGCTTCTTCATTTTTCTAGTAGCTTCTTCTTCTTCTTCCTCCCATCTCACGTTTCTTTCATCCTCCATGAAAGCTTCTCTCAAAGCTTCCATCACTCTCTGAAACTAACCTTAAATTTCATGCTTTTACACACCTTGTTATAGTGTTTTTCATGCTTTATCACTCTTTCACCTTAAAACCCTTAAAAAGTCTTACTCCCATACTTTCTCTCACAGCTAGGTGTCAAGCCCAGCTCTATTATATACTTGCCATATCATTCATGTACTTGATAGCATGTCTGCATACTTGGATGCCTTGGAAAATCGTTAAAAGTCGGTATCATATCTAATGGTACAATTAAGTCGATTACAACCTCGAACTAGTCCAAATAGAGACTTTAGGATCTATTTGAGATTTATTGAACCTTAGAATATCTTAAAATGGTGATTCGGAGTTCGAGGATTAATTTGAAATCCAATCGAAAATTTTTATAACATAGGGGAAAAATGGTCATTTTGCCACTCGAGAGCAAACATTGGAATGTTGGACGAGATTTTTGATCAAGTTTGACTAATTGGAGCATAATTTGAATTTGAGAAGTGAAAATTTTCAATTTCGACATTTTTTCAAGCATAAGGGCAAACTGGTCATTCCATGTGCCCATGAGGATGTAATTGGAATTTTGAAAATTTTACACCATCGTGACACTTGTCAAGCCCATGAGTTTCACCTATTATCATTTTTATACTTTGGATAATTAAGGTATTATATGTTGTGGTAAGAAAATGATTAATAATTAAGTTTAACCATGGACCATTCACACGTTGACACGTGTCAAGCTTTAATTCTTTTATAATTTTCTTTATAAACTAACATAAACCTCTCCCAATTCTTCTTTCATTGCCGTGCAAGCCAAAGAAATGGGGGGAAAGAATAGAAACAATCCTTGAGGAACAAAACTCAAAAGAAATTCATCGATTATCGAAAAACGAAGCGATCTAAGGTAAGATTTCGTGATTTTAGCTTAAGATTCACCTCTCCCATGCTTTTTTTTCATTTTCTATGGTTGAAACCCAAAATTTCATGAAGGAAGTCATGTTGGCCGAATTAAGGGGGGGGGGGGGGAGTTTTGATGATGGGTTTTGTTAGATTTCAAGCTATCTAGGTGTTTTAAGTTGTTTTGTGATATTCGATATGAAAAACAAGCAAGAAAACCACATGCTCTTCACTAAACCCTCATTGGCCGAATTTAATAAGGGAAATATTGATGATAAATTTTGTTATATTTCATATTATTTAGCTCGCATTTGATGATTTATGGTGTCGGATATCGATAATGGTTATCGAAAAGTATAGTTCCTTTAGTAAACGACTTGACCGACAATGAGAAAATCATGGTAACTGGACTTGGATTTGATTTCTATTGATATATATGGACTTATTGGACTGTGTTGACACTAGTTAGCACGTTAGTTCAGAATCGAAATGAGTTTCGGATGTGATAATTTAAGTGACAATCAAGTTTATTGAGGTACTTTAGGTGTATTTAGAGTACCGAAAGTGCAATGAATCTATTTGGAGTTGAATCAGATGTTTTGGCTAATTAAACAGTGTATAGTGCGAGTTAGTTCGAATACCATTTCAGTCCAATAACAATTGAACCTACGTAGAACACCATCTTTAAGTGATTATTTGAACATTTCTCATTCAATTTCATGCATTCATATAGAGCCTGGAATAGTTTTATAACAGTTTGGCACAAATGTATTGAATTACTTGTTATGTATTAGGTATAGGTGGTGAGCCTTCTGGTAAGGGCAAGGATATTGTATTTGAAAACCAGGAGTAGGAGTACTCCCATTATTGTGAGTAATCAAAGTATCATCTGAACTATCTAAAGTAATTTATACTCGTTTTTATGATTTCAAAGAAAAATTAACTTAAATTGTAAACTACTATGTTTTATAACTAAAGTGTTGGTTAAATGAAATGAAATTCATAGTTCGGTTTGAAATTGAATCTTGGTTTCGGAAATTGAGTAAGTGGAGACTATATACTTGTGTTATATATATGTTTTGACTATTGTTAGTTATGCCGACCTTGCTTTGTAATAAATGTATCGGCATAACAGGATTTGTAATTGACATATGGTTTGAATTGATGGCTTATGACAATGTGATGGCATGAATGGCTATATTTGTGTTTGTGTGGAATATATGAACTGTTTTGTTTTACCTTGACAGGCTGGGTAATATCATATTAGCCATGTCATACTACCGAAATTTTTATTAATTTGGTGGGGTAATTGATTAACTTACTATAGTGGGCGGGTTTCCGTGGACTGGCCTATTAGAGGGGCACGGTAAACCCCGTCATATTTTGCCTTAGTATTAGAGGCGTGGAGGGTATCTCCTAAAGTAGTTTAGAGTTCACTTCATGTCGAACCACCACGTGAGGGTGAAACTCAACCAACGCCAAGGAACGACTATGTTTTTAAATGTAAAAACATGTTTTATGTGTATATGTTATTTTAACAGCCTTGGTAGACTCAGTTGGATGCCTTGCGCAAGGTGTCACCAAGTACAAGTTTTGGCACGAGCCAAGTTTTTAAGAGAGTCATAAGCCTTGTTGATTTTTTTTTTTATGAAATGTAACTGTTTTATATGGGTTGAAATGAGTTTTAATGTTATGAATCATATTATGATGACATGTTTTAATTGTCTCCATTTACTCGGCTTTAGATGTTATAGATGATCTTTGCTTACTCACTGGGTTTATGAAAACTCACCACTCTTCTTTCACCCATTTCAGGCTTAGGGCAGTCTGTAGACCACCGATTTTGTTGAGGGTTTGCTTTTGGATTCGCACCCTTAGAAATCGTGGGTTTACAGTCGTGTTTATTTTTGTTATTTTTGGGCTCACATGTCATTGTAGAATATTTTTGTATACCTTGGCGCAATGTGCTATTATATACGAATTTATTTTGTTATTACTTTTCATTAACTATTTACGTAGAAATTTATAAATATTATTTTATCTGAAAATGGAATATTTTAATTACTATTTTTATTTAGTTTGATTAGCTAAAATTTCGCTTTAAATGGATGATTTAGATACTTAAATTTATTTTTAGATATGAAATGTATATTTTTCAATTATATATTACATTTTTAGCAGGTTTCGAAATTTTTTGGTAAAATGACCAAAATACCCCTATGTGATAGAAATTACTTTTTGATTGTCTTTGATTTGAAAATAATCTATAATCCTTTAAAATATGATATTTAGTAACTGCTACTCATAGGGAAGGTAGAGAACTGATGCTAGAGCCTTACGAGATTTCGGTTACATCCGGATAAGATATGTCTATCGGGACATCGAGACGGTTGTCACGGGCTCGTAGAGAGTACCGAGTCATGACACTAGGTGTTCTAGAGAGAGAGGGAGAGAGCTTCTGTAATAGCTTAAAAATTCTTGGAAAGGAATTTACTTGCAAAGCTACCAAGGTGAGTAATGAAGTAGAGTTGGTTTTTAAGTGTTGAGAATGGCTAGTGATTAGACTTGTGAGTGTTTTGTAGTTGAGGTTGTTTATTTATTTTAGAGTGATTAGGACAGTGAAAATAGATAGCCACTTAATGGCAATTGGAAGCTAGTTAGGAGATAACTTTTAGAATTTATATTTATGTGAATTGAGTTAATTGTGATGTTATTGTGATGATAGGTTCCAACGAAGCCCCACCGCCCCATTTGGACCATTAGAGGAAGTTAGAACTGGGTAAAGATTTAACAAATACCGGTGAGTGAACTTCCATTTCAAAATGTTTTAGGAAGTGCCTACATGTTTAAATAAATCATTTGAAAGTTTCATTTGTTTTTGCTTTGAAATTATACTTGGGGAACAAGCCCTTGGTGAAATGTTTTTATCTTGTGAAATGTGCAACATGAATAGTTCATGCATTATCACATTACATTGATGTGTATATTATGCTTTGGATGATCTTTTTCTGTAATAATGATGACCCAGCTATGTGCGGTATGGGAGTGCACATGAG
This sequence comes from Theobroma cacao, assembly GCF_000208745.1. Classification (NCBI taxonomy): domain Eukaryota; kingdom Viridiplantae; phylum Streptophyta; class Magnoliopsida; order Malvales; family Malvaceae; genus Theobroma; species Theobroma cacao. The sequence continues at coordinate 7,966,699 of NC_030859.1, read as the reverse complement.
TTGATGATGACCCGACTATTTGCTAGTAAGGAGTGCACATGAGCTGATGATGACCTGTCTATGCGCGAGTAGGGAGTGCACATGATGATGATATTGCATTGTGCGTGTAGGGAGCGCACATGAGCTGAGTGTGGCAGGATGGTATGCATGATGATGTATGTGTCTATACATGTATATATGTTATAGAAAGTTTATGAAAATATTTGTGATTGTGTTGTATGTTGGCATTGTTAATTGCTCATCAATTGTTTTCCATTTCAGCAAGAAAATGGCTTTTCGATGTAACAAGACCCCTTCAACTAAATTACTCTGTTTCTCACTACAGTGAGATTCATTTTTGCTGCAGTGAGAAACTCTCGGGTAGGCATCCTTAATCCATGCTCTGAATTTTGTTGCAGCGAGAATGGATTCTTGCTACAGCGAAAATGAATCTCGTTGCAGCCATAAACTCTCGGGTGGTTCCAAAATTCTAGTGTAGTGCTTTCACTTTGACAAAGATTTTGACCACCTTCTGATTATAACTAGGCAAAAGTGGTAAACGTCACAGTTGTAGCCCAGCCTCTTAGCTTTTTAATGACTTAAAAATCATGTCAATTAGACTTCTGCAGTGGGAGATATGCTTGGAAAATTGAAGCATATGCAAACTAAGAATGCCTTTTTGCTGTAGCGAGAAAACCCTCTGTTTGTTTCTCTTGCTTGGTCATTGCTGAAATTTTCATACTATTCAACTTCAAGTTTTATCATGGATCTTCTAACATTAATGGATTAAACATTCAAAGTTTGGAATGAGGGGTTTTAACCAAAACTTAGACTAAATTGCATGGTTTTATCGTAAGTGCATCATATTTTCTAAAACATTCCTTATCGTTGCTTGTTCCCTTCTTATGTTCACTCACTGAGTTTAAACTCACTCTTTTAAACTGTATGTTTTCAAATCCATAGCTAGTTGGGACCGAGATTAAGGAGACCACTCGTATTCACCCCTTGGTAAGTATATGGCATTCGGTAGTTGTGCACTCACCCAAGTCACTCCTCTGGTCATCAAGAATTTTGCATGTGGATATACACTCGATGTAAATTGCTAAGATTTAGGCTACAAACAATAGATGTATATGTGATATGATGATGCCATTATGAGATGGCAATGAATGATAGTATTTTGGATTAGTATAAATATAAATATTTGGTTGCCTTGTTTATTATCGAAATACGTATAGTTGAGAATAAAGATTTGTGGTTAGAAATGATGGTGGGAATGATGAAATATAATTTCATAAATAGGCTTGCTTGGGCTTAGTGGGGTGTGCCCATTGGGCCCTTGCGTCGGTCATGGCCTGGAAATTAGGTTGTGACATTGCCTTTATCCTTTTCTTGCTTAATTCTTTAGATTATAAATACCAACAACTTATTTATGACTCTAGCACATATATTAATCTTTTCTAAGAATTTTTATCAAGTTCAACCATCATTTCCATACCAATAACCTAGCATATGGAAGCAACTATAAATTTACTTCCATCAGGCATTTTTTAAGTTCACATGCACCACAATTTACTTTTACATGCTAGCACAAGCACAAACAATCAATACATATCTCATTTTTCCTTTCTACTTGTGATTTAGAGGTTAGAACGCTTACCTACCACTTAATCTAGCTTAAAATTCCCACGCACTTCAAGATTCTTCCACATGCATGCCTCAGGTTCCTTGGATCTTTATTGATCCTTGCTACCATAAACAAAACCTCACATCATAATTGGTTCAAACTACATGCTTTCAAACAAAACATCAATTTCTACCTTCCTTACCTTGAAATCCACAAGGCAAACCACTAAAATCTTTTCAAACCTCAACAATGGTGTGTGCAGGTGGCAAGGAAAACCTCTTAGTTTTCTCTTTTCTCTTCTAAGGTCGAGCCTCCTCCGAGCTTTTCTCTTCCTTTTTTCTTTTTTTTTCCTTTCTTCTTTTTTTTTTCTCTCTCCTAAGGTTTAGTTGGGATGAAAAATGAGGTTGAGAGTTGTGTTGGGTGAATAAAGGGGTAAGAAAATGGAAAAGTAAGAAAAGAAGAGAAATGAGAAGAAAAAACTTGATTTTTATGGTGAAGAAAGGAAAATGATGTGGGAGGAAGAAGATGGAGAAGAAAATGCCTTTTGGAGAAGATAAGGATCAGCCATGGATAAGGAAGAAAAGAGTCAAAGCTTCCTTTGGAAGCTTTGACCAAGCTCATGGAAAAATTACCATTTTGCTCTCCAAGTTTCTCCCTTTTTAAATTTAGCCCTCCCAACAATCTTTTAACTCCAATTTCGTTCTATTTTACTTCCTTTACATGTTTGTAAACAAACTTAAAGTTTTCACTTCAATACGGTATCACCATAATATTTAAATATGTACTTACCCATGCTAGCTTTATTTAATAAAGACACCGGGCACAACTATCGTCGTTTTTCTTCGAAATTCTTCCTTATTTCTTCTCCCCCACTTAGATTGACCATATACTCCTCCTTCATGACTAATTTTGATATCAAATAAAATATTATTTTATTCTAAGATTTTCCATTTATCTCGTTGGAACCAAAATGTCTTATTACGCCCCAATTAACTTCTGAATCACTTTTTATCTTGCTAATTCATCTTCAATAAAAATATTATTATTTAATTATTATTTTCTCTTGTGCGAAATATTTTACACTAGAATATTCCTTTCACCCGCCATCGTTCTTTGACACTTAAATCCAAGTCAATTAGCCTTTCGTCTTATCGATACGGTTATGTTGACTACTATACGGGGGTACGGGGTATCACATAAAGACTCTAACACAAAAGAGTTTTGATGATCACTTTGAAGGTCTTGGAATGAAGAATATGTTATACTTGCTTTAGGGCAAGTGGGAGATCGCTAACAATTTTGAGAATATGGTGCCTTAAAAAACAAGTATATTTTCATGTTTAATTTCATTTAACTTATTTGTAATGAAAGTGCATTTTGATAATAAGACGAAGAGTTTGTTTTAAGTAAGCATTCATTATCTAGCTATTAAGGTACCATGATTCTGTTGAGATATTAAAATACATTTTTATGAAGAGTCATACATAGGAGACATGTATTTCAATCGAATCTAAAAGTTGTTCATAGCCATATAATAAAGCTGGTCACTTTATTGTGTTAAGGCTGTAGTGTCCAAATTACTTCCAACGAAACGAATGTGATTCACTTCAAAGGAATGATGAGTCTCAAATCGAAATGATTGACTTCGAGTAATGACACTATAACATGAACTGGAATCATGTGAGAATCAAATTTAAGTTTAACCATTACTTAAATCATGATCTTACACTTAAGCATTTGTTTATAATAGAACCAAAATCTAGATGGATAGGGGACTTGTATTTAATCTCCTTATAATCTTTGATATACCATGAGCATGATCATCATGAAGCATTGATCTAGACTCTATATTTTGAAGTTATAATCACAATGAGCATTTGGGAATTTATATCCAAATAATGGAGTTTATAGCATTAACATTACTTTTAGTGATTTCAGGAAGATTGATGATTAATCTGGGCCTAGTGGATTGATGAATTAACTACTCATCACATCAGAATACTCAAAAGATTAGATCTAGAGTATTGAATCATTAATTGGATGAAATTTGAGACTAGGGGACAAAATTGACGAAAATGGTAAAATAGTAATTTCATCTTTTATCATTGGATGGTTATAAGGGTTCACAATATGAGGTTTGCAATGGACAACTCATAATTAATATCAAGTATTGAATTATTTCTTGTAATTATAGTTAATCCAAGAGTGCAACCATGAATCTATGGTGGAGTGATTTCATGGTTAATAAGCTTGAATTATTTTTTACTAAGATTAAGAATAATTCTAAGTTTATTGGAGCTTGGAATTTCTATGTCCAAATAGATTCCCCACTTAGCTTCTAGAATTCAACTTGTTTAATTTGGAATGCATGTTTTATTTGATTAATTAACTTGTGTACAAAAATGGCAACTTAAACATGTTTGTCTTAATTTAGACAAGAAAACATGTTTGTCTTAATTTAGACAAGAAAACATGTTTGGTTTGAATTTAGACAAAAAAATATGTTTGACTTAATTTGAGACAAGAAAAATATGTTGTCTTAATTTAGACAAGAAAACATATTTGTCTCAATTTAGGCAAGGTAACATATTTTTGTCTCAATTAAAGACAAGAATTGTCTTAAATTAAAATAATGCTAGGATGATTCTTGCCAAAATGTATCTAGACATCCATGTTGATAAAAGAAGACTCCATGTTTGACTATCACTCTTTTATTTATTATTAATTCTTTTTAAATAAAGATGGATAATAATACAATATGAGTTATTATTCAACAAGGAGTTTTATTTTATCAAGAACTCTAAATGATAATTAAAGAATTAAATTATTTATTCTTAATTTTAATTTTGATAATTGTGGAGCAAGTTTGATGTTTTCGTAACTGTGAATGGATAGTCATGATTGATATAAAGGTGTTTGCTTTTGATTAAACCTTTGAGGCAAGAGTTTTAATAAAAAGAGAAGAGATTGGAAGAAAAGAAATGTACATCCTTTTCTTGAAAAAGTTTTCAGCCTTCACTTCTCTCCTCTTCTTCCAAACTTTGTCGTATCTCTTTTCCTCTTTCCCATTCTTGGCTGAATATTTTTTTGGAAGAAAAATAGCATTTTATTTTTAGGAAGAAATGATAGACAAAATCAGTTGCCATCTTGTAGTCTAGCATTTCACACATTGTCCACTCAAGATTCAAGTTGAAAGTATTCCTAAAGAATAAGTGGTAAACTTGTTTGGTCGAGAAATCAATCGTTGGTGTGGTGGCATCTGAAAATAAGAATCTCCAAATAAAAGGTTCATTTTTTTTCTTACGTAATAGATTCTTATCTTTTAGGATGTGATTTTGTTGCTTGCAATAAGAATGATGTGTGTTTTCACTTATGTAATTGGATTGCTTGCTTCCTTTATAAAAGAAATTTTTGAAATCCAATTGCATCACGTGTGGGCCATCATTAATCACAATCCTGAAGCTTTTTTTTAATCCTCCCAGTTTTGCAATAAGGTGACTAAAGATCTCACACTGCCTCTCCTCAGCCATAGACAAACTAGGAGACATAAAGTTTAGTAAAGTAGTATATAGTAAGTGCCAATTAGGCATTCGACCTATATAACATAAACATAGCATTCAGATATCCCAATGTGAATTAACTTGGTTGATATAATGTATAGAAATTGGATTTTGGTGCTACGTAAGCAAAGCATTTATATTTAATAGTGTTTCGTGAAACATCGACCTTCATAGACGTGTAGCAGAGGTAAACACGATCATGTGGGTTAGAGGTAGTTCTGTCATTTCCTTGGTGAGCTCCTAGAAGTGAGTTTTTCTAATATTATTAAGGTCTAAGTAGGCCTAAGGAATAAACGAATGATGTATATAATAATGAAATAAACGAAGAAAATAGAAATAATGATAATTTCCATGGTAGCGGTAAAATGGTCATTTTGGGTCTCGGGTCTAAATTTTTAAGTTTTCATGAACTCGAGTAACTCTAATCTATTGTGGACCTTTTCTTAGTGTCAAAAGAGTAAAAGGTTTGAGCCAAAGGGAAGAAGAAGGCAAAGTCAACTATGCAATGGCATTTTTATAAATAAGTGAAACTTTAGTCAACTATAGGATAAATATCAAATTTCTTCAGCACTTTCTCCTCACTTCCAACAACTTTTTCTTCTTTTTCCCATCCTTCTTCCTCAGTAAACGTTTTTCATCTTCCATGGAAGCCATCCTTTGAAACCTCCATAACTTTCTTAAAGTAACTTCAATTCTCATGCTTTAGTACACTTTTTCACAAGATTCTTTATGCTCTTTCACTTTTACACCTCAAGAACCCTCAAAAGCCTTTCCTCAATACTTTATCTCACTAGTTGAAAATTTTAGAGAGAGAAAGAGTCCTTCCAAATAGCTTAAGGAAAACTCTTGAAAGGGAATTCAACTACAAATTCACCAAGGTGAGTATTAAGTTAGGGTTGATATTTAGGTTGTTGATGATGGTTAATAATTAAATTGTAGACTGTTTTATTTCTAAAGGTTATTTATTTATTTTTAGTGTGACTAGAGTAGCGTCAATCAAATGGTAATTGAAAGCTAGTTAGGAATAACTAGCAAAACTTGATTTAGGAAAATATCTTTTGAAATAATATTCATGTCAATTGAGTTGGTGTGATGCTATTGTGTGTGATAGATTCCCACGAGACCCCACATCTACACTTGGAGCATTAGTGGAAGTTCAAGTCGATTAAAGAACCAATAAAGACAAGTGAGTGAACTTGCATTAAAATGTTTTAGGATAAATGCATATGTATTTGGTTGAATCACTTGAAATATTTATTGAACTTTTCTCTAAATCTGCATGGGAACAAGCCCTTGATGAAATGTCCTTATATTGTGAAATTTGTAATGTGATTAGTTCATGTGTTCCTACATGGCATTGATGTGTATGTTATGCATTGAATGGTACTATTGTGTGATAATTACAACCGTGCGTGTGTGGTGTGAGAGTGCATATGATGGTGCCGATAGTGTATGGTGTGGCAGTGCACACGTCGATGATTTATGCCATGTGCGGTGTGGGAGAGCACATGATGCTAATGATGATATTGTAATGTGCAGTGTGGGAGTGCACATGATGACCTAGCTATGTGCGATGTGGGAGTGCACATGAGCTGCTGGAGAGTTGGGGTGATGCTGGTAGTTGTATATATGTTTATATATGTTATATATAGAGAGGTTATGGAAAATATATTGTGATTGCATTGAATATTGAATGTTAAAATTTGACAAATGTTTTCCAATTGATTTTCACTGCAGCAAAAATGGATTTTTGTTTGTGACAAGAATTCTTTTAATTTCATTGCCCTATTTCTCATTGCAGCCAAATTCTTTCTCACTGTAGTGAGAAACTCTCGAGTGCTAAGGGCTTGACTAGCCCAGATTTTCGTTGCAGCGAAAATGCATTCTCACTGCAACAAGAAACTTTCAGTTGGTTGGTTCAAAATTTTGCCTGAATTTCGTTATAGTGAAATTTCATTCTCGTTACAACGAAGCTACAGCGAGAATGCCCTTTTGCTGTAGCGAGATTCACTTTGCCATGCTTACCTTGCTTGACTCTACCATAGTTTTCACTCTTTAACTTCATTGTTGATCATGGATCTTTCAATACTAAGGCACTAAATAATCAAAGGTTGAATTAAGGGGTTTTAGCAAGAAATTAAGCTAAATTGCATTGTTTTCAACATAAGTGCATCGTGTTTTCTAAAACTTTCCGTATTGATGCTTGTTCCCTTCCTATGTTCACTCACTAGGTTTATAATCACTTTTTTCAACTTCATGATTTCAGATTCGGAGGCAGTTGGGACCTAGGTTGAGGTGTCCACGTATATCCATCTTTTTAGTGGGTATCATGGCATTCAGTAGTTGTACCTTCACCCAAGGTCACTTTACTAGAAGTCAAGAGTCTTTTCACCTGTGTATACGTACACGTGATGTAAATCACTAAGATACATGTCATAAACAATATATGTTTTATTTTGATTAATGGTGCCATTATGAGTTGGCAATGGGTGACATTATTTTAAGATAATACAAATGTAAATATTTGGTTGTGATAGTTTATTATTGAAATATTATAGTTAAGAATTACGAAATGTGACTATGGGAATGAGTGATGAAATAATAGGCAGGACTACATAAATAGACTTGCTTGGGCTTAGTAGGCTATGCCCATTAGGCCCTTGCATCTGTCATGGCCCGAAAATTGGGCTGTGACATGTTTATTAATAATTTCTTCCATCTGTAAAAGTTGGGAATTAAGAATGATCAATATTTCATGGAGTATTAATAATCATTGTTTTCCTAACGGAGTAATAATAATCTTTTTTTTCCTAATGGTGTAATGGACCATCCTGGTCGAATGATCAGCTCTTGGATAGTGATGACACAAACTTTTTGCTTCATATGTCTTGTTGTAGTTTATGGATACCCTAGAAATGCCTCAACCTTATTTTGAAATTTTAGAAAAACCAAAACATAATGCAAAGTGGGATTTGGTCACTACCAAAATCTTATTTCAAGTTTGTACATATGAGATTTGTAAGTGTTGAAAACTAGGAATTTCATTCAGAACTAAAAGATGGGAAGTTGTCGTATAGGTATTTAATACTCATGCTAATAAATACCCAAAAGCAATTGAAAAATGGACTAGATGGTGTAAGGAATGAATGGACTTTATAAAAATAATTAAAGGCCAAAGAAACAAATTTGGGTTGGAACCATGAGACAAGAAGCATCGAAGTTGATGCCACATGGTGGGAAGCCAAAATAAAAATAAGTATTTTAAATTTTATATATTTTAGATACTATAAATTATTTAACATATGCACGTTGTTAAAAAGTTTGTTTCTTTGTGATGTTTGTGTAAGCCAATCTAAAATATGCTATATTTTGATATCACGGGCTGGAACATACTGATGAATTAGAATTTATATTTAGGAATACAGTAGGCATTAGTTAAAATACATGGTGGGATGCTAAAATAAAAGTAAGTATTTTAAATTTTATATATTTTAGATACTATAAATTATTTAACATATGCACGTTGTTAAAAAGTTTGTTTCTTTGTGATGTTTGTGTAAGCCAATCTAAAATATGCTATATTTTGATATCACGGGCTGGAACATGCTGATGAATTAGAATATATATTTAGGAATACAGTAGGCATTAGTTAAAATACATGAACACTAGCGATTGGTGTACCATTTGAAGATATTGCCAAATCTGTAAATCTAACTCTGCTACAAGAAAGTGTTGAATTTGATGTTGAAGAAATCAATTATGATGAATATGACAACCTTATGGTAAATACCCAAATCAGAATAATGCTAGCAGTAGTGAGGAAAAAAGTGGAAAAAGGTAAGGCAAAAATGGGGACTACAACAAGCATACGATGTCACGACCCGGAACCATCCTTGAGTACGTGACAACCGTCGCGATGTCCCAATAGGCACTCATCCCTCGAATACCATATCTAGACCTCGCAAGGCTTTCGTATCAGTTTTCTTATCTCCCCTGTGGTTAGTCGTTGCCAAATGTCGTATTTTTAGAGGCTTTTAAGCCTTTTTTTGATTTTAAACAGTGGAAAAATAAATTTCACTTCACAGGGGCATTTTGGTCATTTTTTGTCAAAAACTTCAAATTCGACCAAAATGTAGTACTTAAGCGAGAAATGCATATTTCGAAATCAAAATTTAATTTGAATGTCTAAAACATGATTTAAATGGAATTATAACCATTTAAAAAAAAAAATATTCAGTAAAATATTCTATTTTCTTAGAAATTAATATTTATAGAGTATTCTGAAAATGATTTTTTTAGTAACGTAAAAGTTAAATATATTTATACAAACTATAATACGGAAAATCAAAGTATGAAATTTAATTTACAGTGCTACATGGGCCTACAAATGAACAAAAGTAGTAAAGATAGTAAACCTACAGTTTTTTAAGTAGTATGACCAACTATAATTCTCAACGATGTCTGCTATCTACAGGCTAACCCGGCCTGAAATAATGGGATAAAAAAAAAAGGTGAGATTATAAAATCTCAGTGAGTAAACAAACACCATCTAAATAATCTAAAGGCGAGTAAAGGGAGACAATTAAAAATAATTCATTTTAGCAAATTTTTCAGAACACGAATATTCATTTCAACCAAATAATTAATATGGCTCGTGAATTTCTCAAAACTTGGCTCATGCCAAATCCTGTACTCGGGGACACCTGGACCAGGGGTATCCAATCGAGTTCGCCAAGGCTGTGAAAAATTTTATATAATCATAAAACTTGTTTTTATTTTAAAAAAAAATAATCGTTCCTTGGCGTTGACTGAGTCTCACTTCACGTGGTGGTTAACGTGAAGTGCACTCAAAAAGCCCACCTCAGGAGATACCCTACGCGCCTCTACGACCGAGGTGAGAATATAAAGGAGTTTACCGTGCCCCTCTAATAGGTTGGTCCACGAAACCCCGCCACTGTAGTAGCTAATCTTTAATCCACCAATTGATCAAATCTCAATGGCATAGCATGGCAATTACATTACTAACCAATTTATCAAGGCAAAACAGACAGTTCATATTTTTCAACACAAGTATAAATTCAGCCAATCATGCCAATTTATCACAAGCCATTTAATTCAAATCATAATTTACAATAAATCACATGGTCTCCAATTACTCAAATTTTCAAATCCAACATTCTATTTTCAAATCAATTTATAAAAATTTCAATTTATTTTATAATTCCATTTATTTTATAAATTCATATTTTTCTCATAAAACAAGAAATTCATCATTTAAAATAATTTTCACAAATCACAAAATTGAATAAAAACTACTCTAGATAATTCAGACAATAATAGGTTTACTCACAGGTTTCAAAAGTTCAGATTTCGGGTGTACTCAGCTTAGTGATCCCTAGGCGTAATTTCCTTGCCTTTGTCGAAGGGCACACCACCTTGACACAGTATAAAATCAAGGAATTTACTACGTTGCCCTTAAATTGAAATAACTAATTTAGATCACTAATGCATGGTATGAAATGCAAAAGGTCTAAATTTTGCCTAAACACCGTATTGACCTATTTCGATCTTTTACCCGATAAATTGAAATACGCATCCAATTTAGCTCCAATTGATCCCATTTCTTTTTCTAATGCTTCAAATCACCAATGTCCAGCCAAATAACCCAAAAATCAGCAAAGCCACATTCATATTCCTTCTTGGAAAAATTCGGCCAAAATGGTGCATCATTGTCACAATTTTTCCTACTTGATTTTCTTTCCATAATTCATTAATTTCCATATCAAAAACCATGATTTCATAATCAAATAACCTAAAATAACATCACATTCTTCCTCACCATTGACTTGAAAATTCAGCTAAGGCTAGGTAATGGGAAAAATGAATGTTTTTCTACATATTTTGTTTACTAACATGCTAAACTAACACTAAACACTAACATATATCAAAATCAAATCAATCCAACAATTTTCTCTCTCTAGACCCATATGACCATCCATTAAATCACCATGAAAACATGCAATTTAATCATGAAAAATAAGGAGAAATGCTTGGGAATAAGAAAACTCAAGCTTAATAGAAAAAATCTCACCTTTTTCACTTAATTTTCTTGAAAATTCACACTTTTTCTTTGATTTTCTCTCTCTAGGGTTTTGTTTTTGTTTTCTCTCTCTTCTTGCTGGTTTGGCCGGCCATGGGCTGGAAGATGGGCTGATTTTTGTGCCTTTTAAAAAGAAAAATAATAAATTAATAAAGGCATGACACGTGGCATCATGTTAGTGGCCAGTTTTTAAAACTTTAAAAATTTTAATCCTTTTTATCTCCACCACACGATTAGTCAATGGTCAAAATGAGAATAAGGAAAAACCATGTGCTGGAAAATGTCCTAGTGGTGGAAAATTACTGTTTTGCCCCTAAGGTAGCAAAATTACCATTTTGCCCCTATGCTCTGAAAAATACCAAGAATAAATTTTTTTCACTTCTTAATCCTCAAATCATACTCCAATAAGTCAAATGGGGCCAAAAATCTTTTCTAAAAATTCCCATTTTGTCCCTAGGTAGTGAAAATTTCGGTTTAACTCCAAATTGATCCTCGAATTCCAAATCACCATATTAAACCATTCTAGGACTTTAATATTCTTAATTTTATCTTAAATTCTCTAGTTGATCTAGTTCTAGGCTTAAATCAACTTTGTTGTACCTCTAAGTACAATACCGACTTTTGTAAATTTTTTTCGGGACTCTCCTAGCATGCATACATGCTATCCATCACATGTATGTCATGACAAGTATTTTTTAGAGTCAGGCTTGGCATCTTTTCCCCTACTTGGATCAACCATATGATTCTTCTTCATGTCTGATTTCGACATTCGGCTAAATATTAATATTTTAATATTATTTCATTAACAAAATATTATTTTATTCTAAAAATTTTATCTTGTCTCTTTGGTTCCCAAAGTTCCTTATTATGCCTCAATTTGCATTCGACCAACTTTATTTATCACCATATCAAAGTATGGGGCATTTCATGCAAAGAACATTTGAATGAATGTGTGAGGTAGTAAAAAGTCATAATGTAACTGAAAGTGCTGAAATTTTAGTGTCATCGCAAGCGACAGGAGAATATAGTATTCCGAAATGTGCTCGAGTAATGAAATCTTTACAAAATGAAGGGAGATTGAGTGCAGATGAATTTAATTTTTGTACTACAAATGATTAAAAAGGAAGAAAATAGACTCACTTTTTTTTTTCTTTGTCAGATTTACATGATAAGCTTAATTAGATTCAATATGAGCATAATCTATCAAAAAACTGTGGTCAGAGTAGTTGATTAGTTTTGGATTTGATTTGTTTATTTTAGATTGATGTTGAACTTTAAACTACTTCTCTTTGTATTTGTGCTACTTGTTATGTGTAATTGAATTGGTGTTTGAAAGAATTTACTATTATCCATGTTATATTTATTTGAATTGTTATTTGTACTATTTGATTTGTTTGAAATAAGATTTTTTTAATTGATATATTTGGATTTCTACTTATGTATTTTGATATTGTCAAACGGATGTCTTCTAGTGAAGTCAAAGCATCCGTACAAGTTGTAAAAGGAATAAATGTGCAAGGTTTAATCAAAACATGTATGGAGGAGTTTATATTGCAATTGTATATCACATGAAATACTTAACAAAAGAAGGAAACAAATTTAATTATTCAGATGGATGGAATTAAGTATGTGAAATTTTACAAACTCTAGGTTAAAGTTATAGAATGTTTGGGATGGAATCACATGTTGTATTGTAAGTTACAAATGCATTGATGAATAAGGGATGGTTACATCCATCTAAAGACATGACAACATTACAAGTGGTCATTATGTTTCTTTGGACTTATGCATATAGCGAAACAAATCATAATGTCCAATATAAATTTGGAAAATCAAGAGAGACTCTAAGTAGGAAGTTTGGTAAAGTGTTAAATAGTTTATGTTTACTGGCCAATGAAATTGTCAAGGCTCTAAAATTTCAATTTGCAAAAGTTCAACCAAAAATTAAAAATGATCGTAGATATTGGCCTTATTTTCAAGGGTGCATTGGTGTAATAGATGGATCACATGTTCTTGTTATTCCTTCTGCAAATGATCAAATTTGGTTTATTGGTCGAAAGGGATATCCAACACACAACATCATGTCAATGTGTAACTTTGACATGCTATTCACTTTTGTGGTTGTTGGTTGGCTTGACACTACACATGACACCCGTATCCTTTCAACTATGCTTGAAGAAATGAAAAGTGTGTTCCCTTACCCTCTAGAAGGTACAACTTATAATTTTTATGATATAAAGTTTACCATTCTATATATTCATCTCTTGAATTTTTTTAATAAGCTAATATTGAAACCTTTAACTTTTTTCTTGAGTAAATATTATGTAGTGGATGTTGGTTATCCTAATATGAAAGGGTATCTAGCGCTTTATAATGGTGAAAGATATGACATTCTTGATTTAGAGGTTATAGTTCACTAGAAGGTGTGGAAGAAACATTCAATCATGCACATTCTTCATTAAGAAATGTCATTGAACGAACAATTGGAGTTTGGAAGAATATGTGACATATTTTACATGATATCAAGCCATTTCCATTGATAAAATAGGAAAGACTTATTGTTGCAACGACACTTCTTAACTATATTACCCCATGTGGTGTTATATATGAAAAGTTTGACAAATGTGATTGTAATCCCAATTATGTTCCTAAGAGTCAAGAAGAAAAAAATAATGATGAATAAATGGGTTCATATACTTATAGAAGAGCATTGAATGATAGTTACATGGGTAGAGTTCGCAACCAAATAGCTGTTGCATTGATGAAAAATAGAAATCGTTGATTTATAGGTTATTTATGAATTATGTGTTACTTATAAATTATTTGTGGAAAATTTTTTATGACTTATTATTAATTATAAACTTTATGTTATATAAAAATACTTTTTATATTTCAAAAAATTTGTTTTAAATAGATAAAAAATAGTTAACTTTTTTTCATTAATAACAAAGAATTCAAGATTAATATAAAGTTATTTATTAAATACAAGTTATGGTAATTTTAATAAAAAATAGAGCTTATATAAGTTGTTTTGTCAAAAAGCTTATTTATAAAAAAGAGCTTGTAAAAGTAAATTGATCGAGCAACTTTATCTTAATTTTAAAAGCTATTATTTGTCACAAGAGCTTCATAATGGCTTTTAAGTTAAAAAAAATTAGACCAAATAGGCTCTAAATTATTCAAAAATTAATTATTAATTATATAGCTAACTTAAATAATGTAACCTAGTTCATATGGAGATAGATGATTCGTTTTTAGAAAGTTTTTAAGTTAATTCTGAAAGAGGTGTGACATCTTGTAATATTCAATAGATTTTTTCTTCTTTTACATAGTGTGTTTAAAATAATGAGGTGAAGTGATTTCAACGCTAGAATAACACTGGCAGAGTTTAAGGGGAAATTAATTTATTTATTGATTCAATTTTCTGGGATTATTACGGATAGGGGATAGTTAATTAGAATACTTTTAATTTTGGGTTTTTGGTTTTGACTTGAGAAGGAATTGATCTAACCAGAAAGAGGTTTTTCTACCCACTGGGATTGGATGGAAAAGCCAATTGGTAAAATAGCGGAAGAAGGTTAAGAATGGTAGCATAAAAGTGGAAAGAACAAATCAAGAGACAAGATAAAGATGTTTGGTGAGTGGTAGCTTATTTTAAACTATAAAGGTAAAAGAAATGTCATGCCACATGATAATTGGAGGGTGCCAACGTAGAGAATCTTGATGATAGTAGAATTTAATCTAACTTTGATTATAATTGTTTAAATGGATTTTTAAATAGATTGCGTGACTTTGTTCTCTTAATGAAATATTAGAAGTCAAAGGTTTGAGCGGTGCTTTCTGTTGAACTGGATGTTAAAATTTAGCTTAATTAATTGTATATACTAGAATGAAACGTGAAATGTATTACTCAATCTCTCTCTCTCTCAACCTATCGAAAACCACAAATTTGTTAATAAAAGGATAGAGTGCATGAATCACCAACCACTAGAAAAAGCCATGCTACCTTATTAGGGAAGAAGCTTGCACGAAAGCTTCAGCCTTACAACAATAAAGAGTAAAAAAAAAAAAATCATCTTTCAACAAATGGATCATCAACCTGCCATGAACATTGAAATAAGACTCCATGGAAAAGAGAACCAACTGAGAATCATCTCACATACGGACCAGAATCGTCCTCTGGTGTACTGCCAATATTTGGCCATATCCGGATGGTTCCTCTGCAAAATCTGTATTTTCCCTGGTGGAAACATATGTGTTGAACCTGAAAGACAAATACAGATATCAGAAGTTAAATACAATTAAATGTCAAAGCACATCCAATCGTTCTCTCCAATCCATCGCTCCAAGTACGGAAAGACATAAAGGGAATTAAGGAACTATTGTGGGTTAATTTTTACCTGTTTTCTTTTATGCTGCGTCTTCTTCGGAACCTGAAAGTTT
Organism: Theobroma cacao; assembly: GCF_000208745.1. NCBI lineage: Eukaryota > Viridiplantae > Streptophyta > Magnoliopsida > Malvales > Malvaceae > Theobroma > Theobroma cacao. Next base: position 7,950,990 of record NC_030859.1, on the reverse strand, counting down.
CCAGGCAAGAAAGATGGTAGATTATCCCTGATTTCTTGCTTTTCGAGCTGGGAATGAATCCTTTTTGGCGTCAACACCAGAGCATCAAACAGGCGAACAAACATACTGCTAAATCCAAGCAACAGGACGGTGCCCGTAACCTTGGCAAGCAACATTAGCAATTCCATGGCTCCTTTTCCGCTGTTTTTTTTTTTTTTAATTTTTTTTATAGGCAGCGAAGATGATGGTAGTTCCTCTTGATGTTCAAGGTTTTATAGAGCCAAAATCCATATAAAATATCTTTTGTAGCTTACATTGCCGATGATATGCGCCCAATTAACGTTGTTGGGACCATAAACCAAGTGGTAAAGCTGAAAGGTAGTTGGGTTGAGACTTATATCATCGTCTTATTCTAAAACCAAAACTATGTTAAGGAAATAAATGCGCATGGAGAAACTTTTGCCCGGTCCCCACTTCGACTTTCTAGTTTTCCGACCTTAACTTCATTTTATTTCCTTATATTAACGCAAGTGTCCACACTTTTAAACGGACAACTACTGTAAAGATTAATTGTGGGGCGAATTACAATTATTTAATAATACGGTTAAAAATGACTAAACTAAAATAAACATTAATTGCTATGATAAAGAAGCTAACTCGAAGTCAAGAGGATGGGAACATGTAATTTTGCAGCTAACCCCTCCTACTATTAATTACTTAGTGACCTAGTACAATTTAAATATGGTGAATTTCTTTTAGCCCTCAAAAGATAAATGTGTTTTTGAAAATAACTCTTTTCAGAATTTTAACTATTTTTAGCTAAGAGAAAAGATTTTTGGACAAAATGACCGTCAATGAAATCTCCTCCTATTCAAGCACACATGAATAAAATGTTGTTACACATCATGTTGAAAAAAAAAGTTATTTCATGTCATGCTGGAAAAAAGTTGTTACATGTCATATTGAAAAAATATTGTTATTACACACCATATTCAAAATGTTTTTACAACTCATGTTAAAAAAAAAAGTTGTTACACGCTATGTTGAAAAAATAGTTATTACACGCCATGTTGAAAAAAAATTATTATACGCCATATTGAAAAAAAATTGTTATATGCTATGTTGAAAAAAATGTTATTGTTACATGCCATGCTTAAAATGTAGTTACATGTGATGTTGCAAAAAAAAAAAAGTTGTTACATGCTATGTTGGAAAAAAAGCTGTTAATGTCATGCTGAAAAAAAAGGTTGCTACACATCTTGTTGAAAAAATGTTGCAGTCATCTCCTAAGGCCTTCATAGACGGTAGAGAACATCTCCTTTTAGCAAAGCTTATGAACATTTTCTTTACAAAATCATTAGGAAATGACACAAAGTTTCGCGACTCATCAACAAAATCATCTAGCAAGGACTTTTCTAGAATTTTTTTTATGAGATTTTACCGAATCAAAGATGGATAGAAGCAACTAAAATGCAAAACCCATTTTCTTCCCTACAGGTTTTTTTTTTCATCTTCTTCTTTTTTCTTTTTTCCACTTTCTCTTTATCTCAATTTTGCACCGAATTTGAAAAAAGAAATGAAACCTTTTGTTTATTTCGAGATGGATGGAAAATCTTGAACCATTCCTTTCTTTTCCTATACAATCAAAATGCAAAAACCGTTTTCTTCCCTACAATTCTTTTCACCTTCTTCATTTTTCTTTTTTTTTTCACTTTCTCTTTTTTTCAATTTTGCACCAAATTTGAAAAAAATTGAAACTTTTGTTCACTTTAAAATAAATGGAAAATCTTGAATCATTTCTTTCCTTTCCTCTATTTAAATTCTTTTTATTATTATTAAGATTTTTGGAAGGGAAGATAAGCAAACCAAAAACATAGTTTTGAACGATTTAAAGTGTCACGACCCAAATTTTTGGGCCATGACCGGCGCAAGGGCCCAATAAACGTAGTCTATTAAGCCCAAACAAGCCTATCGATTTATCTCACTCACCATTCCATCAAATATCGCTAAGTCACAAATTATAACTTTAAATCAAAATAGTAATAGACATTGCCAACTCGTATTGGCATTTCTCATTTATTATATACATACATTGTCTGCAACATGTATTCCAATAATGTATATTCGGTTCGCTTATACATCTCAAAAAGAAGACTTGACTTCCAACGGAGGGACTCGGATGAATGTACAGCTACTGAATGTCGAGACACCTACCAAAAGATGGACACAGGTTTACAAGGACACCTCGTCTTAGTTACCGGCTGCCTCATGATTTGAAAACAAATTTGAAAATGGTGAGTATAAACCCAGTGAGTGAACAAAGAAGGGAAGAAGCATACTATAAGGAATCTTTAATGAAATCATGATGCATTCTTTTTCAAAACAATGCTATTTATTTCTATTCTTATTGAAAACCCCTCATCAAGCCCTTAAATGATTAATCATTTGAAAATCAAGGACCTATACATAACAAACCATTTGAAGAATGAAAACTTCAATATTACACAAGCAAGTCAAATACGACAACGAATCTTCGCTGCAGCGGAAAGGCATTCTCGCTGCAGCTATGTTGCAGCGAGAATGAATTTTCGTTGCAGCAACATTGGGATTTAGTTATTAACCGAACGAGGGTTTCTCAACTGAACGAGGGTTTCTCACTAAACCTCCTCATTTTAAACTTAACTCTTTTAATCCTTAATGCTGGAAGTCCATGCTCCCATATGGTAGCAAAGAAGTGAAAGATAGGGCAGCAATTGGACAAGATAAGAGACCAAAATAAAAAGTTTTTCGTTGTAGCGAGATTTAATCTCGCTGCAGTGAAATTGCAACCCAGAAAACAAAAAGTTTCTCGCTGCAGCAAAAATGCATCCTCGCTGCAGTGAGTTTTCGACCAGTGTACCCCTCCAAATCCGAGAGTTTCTCGTTGCAGTGAAATACAGGGCATCAATGCAAAATTTACCTTTCTCCCAAAGGAAAAACCATCCTACCAAAAGGTCCAAACCAACATGAAAACACATAACAATTTCTCAAGGTTTAACATGTCAAGTTTCACATGCATTACAACCATAACCCATTATCCATCAATTTCCTATAACACACATATTTACATATATATACATACATATATACCCATCATCATCATCACACCATCTCATCATCATCATCACCAGCTCATGCGCACTCCCTACTCGCACATGGCTGGGTCATCACCGGGTTATGCGCACTCCCTACTCGCACATAACCGGGTCATCCTCGGCTTATGCGCACTCCCTACTCGCACATAGCCGAGTCAATATAATTACACAACATTATACTCAAGCATATATGTATATCAACATAATGCAGCCACATAGAAATCCATAATAATCACATTTCATAACATAAACCTTTTCTCAAAAGCTTGTTCCCAAGGCATTCATTTTCATGAAAAATTGTATCAAATCATTCAAACACTTTATCAAATCCATCATATTCCCAAAATCAGTTTTGAAGGTAGTCCACTCACCAATTGATTGTAGAACCTTTAGTTAACTCAAATTCCCTTAATGATCCAATTGGAATGATGGTGCTTCCTTAAAAACCTAGGATCACATTAACATAAACAATAGATTAATTTACACACTATGAACTCTAAAAGCTATCTCTTAGCTAGTTTTCAATTGCCACTTTAAATGGCTATCTATGTTCACTAAAAAGAAATGAACATACTAAACAATAAAACAGCTCATAAATCACAATTACTAGCCATTTTCTGTAGCTAAAAATCAAACTTGGTGCATCACTCACCCTAGGGTTCCTTTGTAGTTGGATTATCTTCCAATAGCTTCCAAATCAATAGAGTGATTCTCCCTTTCTCTCTCTAAAATGCCCAGCTAGTGAGAAAAAGTATGAAAACAAGATATTTCAAGGTTTTTGAAGTGAGAAGATGAAATAGCACAAGGGTCTATGGAAGGGTGCACCAAAAGCATGAAAATTAGAGCTAGAGAGAAAAAGTTGTGGAAGTTTGAAAATCAAGCTTCCATGGAGTTTGAAGAAACGTGAGAGAGGAGAAGGGAAGAAAAAGACCGGCTACTAGAAAATTCAAGAAGCTGCTAGAAATTCAAGGTATTTATAGGCAATCTTATCCTTTCCTTTAAAATTACGAAAATGCCCTTCCACCAATTAACTTACTCTCCTCCAATCTTTTATGCAATCTTTTTGCTCTTTTAACATTGGGACAATATCCATAATGGTCTAAACATGCTCGGGTTCATAAAAATATAAAATTTTAACTCGAGGTGAAAAATGACCATTTTACCCCTGCTATGAAAATTGTTGAAACTTCTAGTTTTCTTCATGTTTTCATCAGCACACATCATTTATGTAGTCTTATACCAATTTAAGCCTTAAAATATCATAAAACTTTCTTCTGGGAGCTTATTAGAGAAAATGACGAAACTACCCCTAGTTTGTATTATTACATCTATGCTTAGCTACAAGCCTATAGAGGTTGGGCTCTCACATAAAGGGCATGAGAAAGCTGAGAAAGCTGGATGGGTAGTATATTGTGTAATATCTTGTACTTTGATATGGTGGCTAATAAAGCTTATTGAATGCTAATTGAGGTTAATTGGACTGTTTAAAAGTGATGAAAGGTGAAAAGAGTATTTTAAAATAAAATATTTCACATGCGAGGAAATAATAATAAAAGAATAATAATGTTTTTATTGAGGATGAATTAGTGAGATAAAAAGTGATTTGGAAGTGAATCGAGGTATAATAAGGTGTTTTGGGTGCCAAGGAGACTGGTGGAATATTTTAGAATAAAATAATATTTTATTAATGAAATAATATTAAAACATTAATATTTTATTCAATGACGTAATTTTCCATGAAAAGAGAGTATATGGTCAATCTAAGTGGGGGAGAAGACAAACGAGGAAATTTCAGAGAAAAATGACGTTAATGGGGCCCGTGTGCCTTTATTAAATAAAGATAACGTCGGTAGATAAATATTTTAAATATTATGGGGACACCGCGTTAGAGTTAAAACTTTATATTCCATTTGGACATGTGTAAAAGAAGATAATGGAAAGAAAGTAGAATTAAAAGATTGCGGGAGGATACAATTAAAAAGGGTGAAAACCTTAGAGGGTAAAATGGTAATTTTGTCATTAAAGTGATCAAAGCTTTCAAAGGAAGCTTTGACTCTTCATCCTTATCCTTGGCTGATCTTTATCTCTTCAAGATGGCATTTTTTTTTCTTCTCTATCCCCTTCTTCCCATGCCATTTCCATAGTTTCACCCTATTTTCACTTGACTCCCATGCAATTAAAGAGAAAAATAGAGAGAATCAGCTAAGGAAAGAAAGGAGAGAAAGGTGGAAGGTTTGGGTAGTATGTAATTCAAGAGTAATTGAAGAAATATCAAGTGGGTCTCAAGATTCAAGAAACATGAGATAAGGGTTTTTGTGTTTTATGCTCATGGTTGGTTAAATCTTTGGAAAAATGATGTGTGAATCATTTTGTGGCAGTTATGGTGACCATAGGTGTGAGGAAATTATGAATTTTGTTGGGTGAAATCCAAGCTAAAACCAAGTGGTAAGCTTAATGCTACAATTTGAAGCTTATGATTGGTTTACTATTGTGAGAATGATTGTATGCATATGTAGTGTTATTGTGATGTCATGGGTATTGTTGGAAAGTAATTATATTAATTGGAAGTTTGGTGTGTAGATATGTGTTGTTAAGAAAGGTTTAAAATGTTATGGATGTTGGTGTGCATGAATGAATATTAATGTTATGCTTGGTGGCAACATGTAAATGAGGATGGTGGTACATGTCGACTTAGAAAATGTTTGATGGAAGTAAATTTATAGTTGCTGCCATATGCTAGGTGATTATTGTGGAAATGATGGATAAGCTTGATAAATATCCTTAGACAAGATTTGTATATGTGCTAGAGTCATAAATAAGTTGCCGGTATCCATAATCTAAAGAATTACGCAAGTAAAGGATAAATGCCACTTTGGTAAAGAATGTGTCAAGATATAAGTTAGTTGAATAAGGATTCATGATTGAAGGAAAAAGAGAAGTAGAAGTGAGGTACACTAAAGATATTGAATTTGGATTGTTGCTAGGAAGTACAAAAGTAAAGGTAGTGTACTGTGGTAACGTGTTGGAGGAAATAATGAGAGACTGACAAGTAGCAATAGCTAGATACGCCTTCAAACCAATAGCGATGTAACATCCCGCTATCGTAAGGTGAGTGAACTTGCATTAAAATGTTTTGGAATAAATGATTATATGCTTGATTGAACCACTTGAATTATTTTATTGGTTTTTCTTAAAATTTGCATGGGAACAAGCCCTTAATGAAATGTTATATATTATGAATGTGTAATATGATGAATCCTTGTGCTCTCATATTATGTTGATATATATATGTTGTGTATTGATAGTTAATATTGTGTGATTATTATAATCGTGCATGTGCACGATGTGGGGGTTGCACTTGCCGGTGATGATGGGGTAAGGGAGTGTGGATGATGAGATTGCCTATGTGCGCGATGTGGGGGTGCACACGATGATGATGATATATGCTATGTTCACGATGTAAGGGGAGCACATGATGGCATTAGTTGTGCGCGATGTGGGGGTGCACACGATGATGATGATATGTGCCATGTGCACTATGTGGGGGGAGCACATGATGGCATTAGTTGTGTGCGATGTTGGGGTGCACACGATGACTCTGACTATGTGCGGTGCAGAGTGCACATAAGCTGGGTGAGGTGGTGGTTGTATACATGCTTGTATATATATATATATATGCTATAAATATGTTTTTTATATACTATAGAAAAGGTTATGAAAATAATATGTGATTCATTGAATATTGAGAAAACTTGATTATGGTCAATGTGCTTGATTTAATGTACAATGTGGCATGAGTGGATTTTCCTTGTGGCGTTGAAAACCCCAAAGATTTTATCTGGCCCGATTTTCGTTGCAGTGAGAATGCCTTTTTGCTGTGGTGAGAATTAATTTATTAGGCTTGACTTGCTTGAATTCTACTAAAGTTTTCACTCTTCAACTTCTTTGTTGTTCATGGAACCTTCATCATCAAGTTATTAAACAACGAAGGGTTTTTAATAAGAAATAAACTAAATTGCATTGTTTTTGAACTTAATTGCATCATGATTTCTATACCTTCCTTAACGTTGCTTATTCCCTTCTTATGTTCACTCACTAGGTTTATACTCACGTTTTTAAACTTCATGTTTTAGGTTTTCTAAGTTAAAGGTGACTGGTCCTAGGATGAGGTGCTCTTCCCTATCCATAGCTCAGTAGGTTTACCATGACACTAAATGTTAGCAATCGTGCCCAGAGTCACTCCGCTGACGGTGAAGGTCTAATTATGTGTACATGAATACTTGATGTGAAATGCTAAGACTCATTTGTCAAGCTATATATGTATATTGTGGTTGATGATGCCATTACGAATACATATTTGGGTCTTATGAACTATTTTCAAAGGAATTATATTTGAACATTACGAATTTTGAATTTTAAAGACATATGGATTAATGTACAAGATTATATAAATAGGCTTACTTGGGCTTAATGAACCAAGCCCATTGGGCCCTTGTGTCAGTCATGGCTTGAAAATTAGGCTATGACATTTGGATAATGTGAGAGAGAAATCAAGAGCATCTACTTATCTGAAAGGGTTTTAAGGGCATTTTTGTCAAGTCATGGAAAAAGTTGGGTAAAAATAGTTAATTTTAAATTCAATGCTATTTTTTAAATGGGTTTATAAGGTTTGTTGTTTCTCACAATTTGCTTTTTTAAATATTAGGGTAAAATATCCTTACACCCTTAACTTTTGATTATAATTCATTTTGTATCCGTTAGTATTGAAAATGAACATTCCATCCCAAAATAATATATCTCGTTAGATAGATAAATGTTTTTGTTACTCTGTTACTTAAATTACCATTTACTCAATGATGTAACATGAATTTAATACCTATTTTACCCTTAAATCTATTACATTCTTGTTTTTAAAGGGTTAACAGCTTTCTATAACACCCCGTACCCTTGTATAGAGGCTAATATGACCTTATCGACAAGACGAAGGGTCCATTGATGCTAATTTAAGTGCCAAAGAGCAGTGGCAAGTGGTAGGAATATTTTGGATTGAAATGATGTTAGGAAGTTGACAAAACAAGGATTATTGCTATAAGCATAAAGTAAGCATTACAGGGAATATTATTGGCGAAGTAACATCCTGCCATTGTAAGGTGAGTAGGGGGTGTCAATTTTAAAAGATTCTATGTTATACTAAAGTATATGTATAGTATTATTCAATGCCTTTGTGAAAAGCATGAGTTGCTAGAAAATATAAGTGATTTGAACACATGGTTTGGAATGATTTATACACTGCTTTTGTGGAAGCATGAGCTAGTAGAAACAATAGGCATTTGCGAATGCAAATTGAATTTGAAGGTGTTTTGTGTATACTATATATGATATACGTAATGTGTTTTAGAAACCAGGAAACAAGCCCTTTTGCAATGTTATGCATAAAAAATGTACCTTGTATCTTTCTATGACGTGCATAGTTAAATGCATTTGATAAATGGTTTAAATGCAAATTCTTGAAAGTTAGTTTTAGTTCGAACTTTATGCAAATGTTTACACCATGCATTTTAATATGAAAAGAAAATTTGAAAGGTTTTCAAACCTTGTTTTCAAATGATTTAAAGAAAAACTCTTGAAAATCTTGATTTGGTTTTGAAAATGGTTTTGACAAACCAAGAGCATCAAGAGTAGGCTGAATGTCACATTAGGATAATGTGACCCTTGTGCATAAGTGAACTCTAACTAAAGAACCATTGGGTCACCGACGGGCTGTTGACTTGGCTAGGCCTCAGTCTGTGATTATATGTGGCAAGGCCACGGGTTGTTATACATGGCAAAGCCACGAGTTGATATACGTGGTTGCGACCACATGATTTCTTCGATGTCGGCTAACATCATCGAGATTGCCACGATTGTGGGAATCTAGTGAAGGGGGGCCTCTCAGATGTTATTACGTGGAAGAAGGTCCGCGGGTTGATTATCTATGATTACCTACCCGAGAGTCTTGAGAGTTTTTAGATGTGTACTCTTTTGCATGGTGGAGAGATATTGTTTTTTGTAGCTTCCTTTTTTAATTGAAAGCTTTCAGTGCTTTACACATTGATCTTGAATTGATGTATGTGGATGTACTAGGTTATTTTTACATGCCACACGGTTTGGGAGCATGCGTGTTTTTATACGCCATTTATATTTATGAAGGAACTAAATGATTTCAATGATTAAAGTCTATTTTACTATGCTTTGATTTCAGCATTGTTTGCCAAGGAAAGTATTGCACTATGATTTTTATGGCATTATTTTTATAAGGCGTAAATACCGTATTTGTTGTTAGGTTTTATAAGGACATACTTTTGTACTCTAGTTTTATCCCTCAAATTATCTGCTCTAAGCTTGTTTCCCATCTACGCCTTGCTCACAGAGTCGATGATCACTGAGTCTATGAGACTCGCCTCTCATCTCCTCTTTTGCAGATAAGTGATTAGCCTAGCATGCATTCATTGGCACATATTGTCCACCGTGGATAGGTAAAGGCATCTCGTAGCACTTTATTCCAAGTTGCTACGCTACTAGAGGTCGAGTAGTTCATAGTGTACTTTGTTTTTTAAATAGATAGTAGTGTTAGTGCAAATGTACATTTGGAGATTATAAACTTTAATGTATTTATACAATTATGTGGACTAAAAGTTTAGTTGATTTGTCCAATTTTTCAATTTAAATATATTACAAAGAGTTATATAGTTCAAGCGATTACATAAATTGGTGGAATAAATATAACATATTAATAAAAGTTTCAATTAAGGCTTGTTCAAGACTTGGCGGGTTCTCCTGTAAGGCTCGAACGCCGGTAGCGATCGAGGAGCGGGTTGTTGCAGACTTGGTATTAGAGCCCTAGGTTTAGTTAAATCCTAGGATTTCTTGTGTTTGTCAGCAGAGTTGTTAGAGTTAGTGTAGAGTCCTATCCTTGGATTGTGTGTTCACAACACAGATCAAGGGAAAGAGGCTACATAAACTCTTATTCATTTATAAATCTACCTTTTGTTTGGTATGTAAAAGGTTAAGAATTAACGCATGGTTGTGTATAGGTTTTTGAGGTGCCTCTGTAACACAACATGAGCAGCAGTGAGGAGAAAGGGAATGATTCCCATAATATTGAAGAGGGATCAATGGATTCCATTGTCGAGAGCCGTTATGCTCAAGAGGGTGAAAGCCAAGGAAGCAACCCATCCCAGGTTGCTATTGGATGGATTCCCCTGGGAGCTAAAATAGTATTTAAATGCCTAAAAAGCCTTGAAAGGATGGCAAATACTAAGAATGATCCTAAGAAAAAGGACAAGGAGAAAGTGGAAGAAGTAGCCATTGGAAGCTATCGTCCAAGAAAAGTATCTGTTGTTCTAGATTTTCCTCCTGATTGTGGGAGAAGTGCTGCATTCGTTAAAAGGAAAGATTATGTGAATGAACAACAAGGTGAGAATGGTGAGGATGAGGAGGATCCTCAGGAGGCTGACGACGATTTGGAATATGATCCATCGATGTGTACAGGTCTAGATAGCGATAGTTCTTAGTTAAGTCAAATAGTTTATTTGAAACTAGTATGATTATGAGACTACGCTGATGTAGTTGGACTGAATTGTAGTTATGATTTATGTGATTGGAGGATTTGAGACATGGTTGATTTTCATGTGGTTTGAACAAGTTATGTAGTAGCTAATCTAATGATTTGTCGAGTATTTGGAATTTTCATGCATTGTTGATTTGGATTACTAGCAAAACAAAAAAAAATGTGTGTGACATGAGAATATGGAGCCTAGATTAGAGACTGATTTATGGTAGCCATAGGTGGCTTGTGAATGGAGCTAAACCATGATGACGTTATTGTGAATATGATGGATGATAGTGATAAGCTGTAATAATGAATAAGTTAAACGTAAATCAATTATTATACTGTGAATACGAAGGCTAAGGCCTAACAATGTGAGGCAAGCTTTTGGTGATTTGTCCTATTAACCTTTTGTTAGAAGCGTTTTGCTTTAAAATCCTTCTAATAGTGGCTAATGAAGCGAGATTAATAGGTTCACTAGAGCTTATTCATTTGGTAGAATGATAATTATAGCCATGGTAGCAAATTTGAAAGTTGCGTTGATGTATAAGAACCAACAATGAGTTTGCTAATTAAGTTAAAGATGAGACCTTGAACGAAAATGTATTTTTGGTCTTGCAACCGCAATGGTGGGCACTGCAATGGTTAATGTGGTTAAGTCAAGGATTGTAAATTTAAGTAGTGAGGAAGTTATAACCTGATATTCTTATGGATGAGAAATGTTAAGGGATATATATTGGATAAACATGAAAAAAGGTCGAAATAATGGCTCATTGGTCAAGTGGCTATAGTGAAAAGGTAGGTCTCAAAGAGTTATGCAACGCACAAAGAAGTATGTAAGCCTTCTAATTGATTCTTATGAAGTACAATTGATAGTAAGAATGGAGGCACATAGTGCCATGACATTATAAGATGATAATTTGACACAAATATAGACTATTGGGAGTAAATTATGGAACTTGGGAAAGATGCATTTTTTAGTTAATAAGGATTGTGTGTATAAAGTGTGGATAAAGATGAACTATTTTCATTGTCTTTTATACTGAAAGTTAGTAAACTATTTGAGTTGCAAGACAAGAAAAACAATTAGTTATAGATAATAAGAATTGTGGGAAGCTATAAATGGTGAATAATTATGTGTGTGGTGTTATATATATTGTGAATTCTTTGCACAATATGGAAATGATGTCCTAAGGTGGGACTTATTGATTGATGACAAGTGTTAAAGGATAATATGAGTTTGAAAATATTGACTTGGCTTAGTGCATGTGATAAGCAAAAGAAAAGATACATGGTTATGGAAATTGTGGTATAGGCCCAAAAGAAAGCCAAATGGTTGAGTATGATTAATGTAGTAACCTTAAATGTAGATAAGTTGTTTTGATGAAGAAATTGCCAGTAGCCACAGCGTCGCAACGCTGACTCTTTAGCGCTGTGTAACACCTCGTACCCTTGTATAGAAGCCAATAAGACCATATCGATGAGACGCCTCGTAAATTGACATAAATTTAAGTGCCAAAGAGCGGTAACGGGTGAAAAGAATATTAAAATATTAATATTTTATCTATTGTTGAAATTAGTCATGAAGGAAGGTTATATGACTGTTCTAAGTGGGGGAGAAGAAGTAAGAATTTTGGAGAAAAACGACATTAATGGGGCTCGCGTGCTTGTATTAAGTGGAGTTAGAAGGGTAAGTATATATTTAAATATTATGGTGACATCTTGGCAAAGTACAAATTTTATACCTTATTTGTACACATGTAAAGGAAGGAAAATAGAAGGAAATTGGAATTGAATAAATGTTGGAAGGATGAAAGTTTGGACGGTCACATGGTAAATAAGGAAAAGTTTGAGGACTCATTTACAATTTCAATATTTGAAGTTAAATAGGGGAATTTACTAACCAAGGAAGGTTAGCTTATGTGGAATATGAGATATACTTGTGAAATTCACTATTACATGCAAAAATGAGAAGTTAGTGGAGGACATGTAGGAACCTCACCATGTGAAGTAAAAAGGAAGAATAAGGCGAAGTTAATTGCATGTAATGGGATTAGTGCAAAAAGTGGCCAAATAAGGAAAGAAGAATGTGGCACGCATGAGACTTGAATGGTTGAATAAGTGGCCAAATAAAAGGTAAAGTGAAATTTGTGCGTGAAACTTGAGTAGAGAATGAGTTGGTCCAATGGGAAATGAGGAAATAAAGAAAGAAGAAAAGAATGGACAATGAAGGTGGTGGGTGGAAAGGTTCCAAAAGCCTTTCTACCTTGTGATTTTAACCACATGAAAGAAAAAGGAAATGCCAAAATAACCAAGCCTTGGGCAACCCATCCATGAGAGAAGTAAAGAAAGGAAATTTGAGTGGTGAGGAACTTGCGAGAATCCGCCCACACCAAGAAATAAAAAAATGACTTTGCCTTGAGAAAAGTTGCACATTTGGAAAGAAAAAAGAGAGAGAATTGGCTTGGGAGCAAAAGAGAAAGGAAGAAAGGAGGATGAAGAAAAGAGAAAGGAAGGTTCCGCCTAATGAACCCGAGACAAGGAAGGTAAAAAGATTGCCATTTTTGTTGAAGTGTATGCTTTGGAAATCAATTATAATGTGCGATTTTGTTTGTGGTAGCAAGAATCTATAAAGATTTAAAGAACACAAGGCATATATGTAGGTAGATCTTGTAGTGCATGGTGATTTTGGAGTTGAATAAGCAATGGGTAGGTATTTTAGTCTTGAAATCACAAGTAGAAAGGAGAAATGAGATGTGTGCTAATTGCTTATGTTGTGGCAGCAATGGTGACTATGGATGTGAAGAAATTGTGAACTATTTGTGTGGAACTCAATATAAAACCGAAAAGTAATCATGCAATGTGAGTATAGCATATTGTGTTAGTTTTGGTTAGTTGAAAGTGTGTGGATTATGTGCTAAATGATTGTGGATAATGTTGATGAAAACTTTGAGATTTGGTTAAGGATTTATTAGTTGATTTGTTGCCATGCATGAGTACAATTAAGTGTATTGAGTTTCCATGGTTGCTAAGAAGTGTATAAATAGAGAAAATGTGCTATGGTGGTATGTCGAATGAGGTAACAGGTGACCGACAAGTAGAATTAGCTAGATATGCATCCAAGTCAATAGCGACGTAGTATCCCACTACTGTAAGGTGAGTAGAGGGTGTTGATTTCAAAATTTTTGTACTATATATATTGTTATACGATTAATAGACATGTCGAATTATTTTAAATGCGATTTATGGACAGCATGAGCTGGTAGATATCCTAGGCAATTGTGGATGCCAATTTGAGACCTCGACCTCTATAGACCCATTACTAGAATAGACGTGATAACACGGATTAGGGGTAATTTCATCATTTCTCATGGTGAGCTCCTAGAAGTCGCTTTCTAATGTTATTAAGGTCTAAGTAGGCCTAAAGAATAGATGAATGATGGTAAAGTAAATGAAGAAGATAGAAATACTGATAATTTCCATAATATAGATAAAATAGTCATTTTGCACCTCGAGCCTAAATTATTAAGTTTTTCTGAACTCGAGTACTTTTAGACTATTATGGACTTTGTCTTGGTGTCAAAGGAGTAAAAAGACTGTATAAAGGAAAGAAGGAAGACAAGTGGCCTTGTTAAGGGCATTATTGTAAATTGTATGAAAACTAGATAAACTTTAACTATAAATATCTAATCTCCAGCAGCTTTTCTTCAGTTTTCTAGTAGCTTATCTTTTTCTTCTTCCTCTCATCCTTCTCTGCATTCCATGTTTCTTTGCACCTTCAATGGAAGTTTCCCTTTTATAACTTTCCCAACTTAGCTTCATTTTTAATGTTTTTCTGCACCCTTTCATAGGGTTTTTCATAATCTTCCACTTTTACACCTCAATAGCCTTCAAAAGTCTCTTTTTAGTACATTCACTCACTAGCTGGACGTGTAGAGAGAGAGAGTGATTTCCCTTATTAGCTTAAAGAATTTTGAAAGAGAATTTAAGTACAAAGACCATCAAGATTCCAACGAAACCCCACACCTTCATTCGAAACATTAGTCAAAGTTAAAGCCCACCAAAACATCAACAAAGACTGGTGAGTGAACTTGCATTAAACGTTTTGGGGTTAGGGTTTATGAGTTTGATGGAAACAAATGAAACATGTTATTTCACTTTCTTTAAAAAAGCATGGGAACAAGCCTTTAATGGAATGATTTTACGTTGTGAAATATGTAATGTGATGTGATGAATCCATGTGTTCCATGTTATGTTGATATATATATATATATATGTTATGCCTTGGATGGTATCATTGTGTGATGAGATTGAAATGTGTTAGTACAAAGTGCACTTGATGATGATGATGATATTGAAATGTGCAAGTAGGGAAAGCACATGATGCTGATATTGCCTTGTGCGTGTAGAGAGTGCACATAAGCTGAGCCAGGCGGGGTGGTGTACGTGTTTATATATGTTTATGTATATATATGAGATAAAAAGTTTATGATTATAATATGTGATTGTATTGTATGTTGAATCCTGCATGATGAATCTTGAAAATTGCTAATTACTTGCAAATTGATTTTAATGCAGTACAAAAATGGATTTTTCTTACAGAAAGATCCTTTTTACTCAAGTGCCCTGTTTCTCGTTGCAACGTGAATGCATTCCGCTATAACGAGAAACTCTCGGGTGGTGAGGCTTTACACTAGCCCTGGTTTTCACTACAGCGAGAATGCAATCTCTTTGCAGAAAGAAATTTCATCGCAGCGAGAATGAATCTCGCTGTGGCGAGAAACTCTCGGGTGGTGAGGGTTTACACTAGCCTTGGTTTTCGCTATAGTGAGAATGCAATCTCGTTGCAGTGAGAAATTTCACTGTAGCGAGAAACTCTAGAGTGGTTGCATTCCAAACCCTCATCAGAATTTCGCTGGAGTGAGAAATCATTCTCGCTATAGTGACAATACCTTTCTGCTGCGTCAACGATCAATGTATTCTGCTTGACTTGCTTGAATGCTATTAAAGTTTTCACTCTCTAAATTCTTTGTTGCTCATGGATCATTCATCATCAAGTGATTAAACAACTAAGGGTTTAAATGAAGGGTTTTAATAAGAATTAAACCAAATTGCATTGTTTTTGAATGTAACTACATCATGATTTTTAAACTTTCTTTATCATTTACTTGTTCCCTTTCTATGTTCACTCACTGGGTTTATACTCACTATTTTCAACTTCATGTTTTCAAATGAAGAAGCAATTGGAACCTAGGTCGAGGTGTCCACGTAGTTCGTATCCTTGGTAGGTATCTCAGCATTCAAGAGTCCTTTCTGTTTGAACATACGTACCCTGATGTAAATTATTAAGATATATATATATATATATATCTTAAGTAATAGATGTTTATGCTGATTAATGTTGCCACTAAGAGATGGCACAAATGACATTATTTTGAATCATATAAATGTGAATATATGGTTTCAATAGTATAGTATTGAGATACTTGTTGTTAAGAATTACGAAATACGGTTGTAGGAACGAATGATGAAATAGATGAATAGAATCACATAGATAGGCTTGCTTGGGCTTAGTGGGCTATGTCCATTGAGTCCATGAGCCTGTCATGGCTCGAAATTTGGGTTGTGATAGACTTGGTATCAGAGCCTTAAGTTGTTTAGGTCCTAGGATCTTTTAATTGGTCCAACAGAGTATCGGGTCTTTATGTGGAAACTTCGGTTGTGAATTGTGAACCACAGCACATTTTACAATCAAAGGATTACATAGATTCCCTATCTTAGAAACCACCTTTTCCATTATATAGGATTATAAAAATGTATTTGACAACAGGTGTTTACTCTTGCCTTGGTAAGAATGCCGCCTAAGACACGAGACGCCTTAAGGAGGACAGGGGAGCAAGATGCTCATAATGAGATGACAAATAGGCCACGGGCATCCACCTTTAGGAGGCAAGGCAGACATGGCAGGGCCACTAGACCAATGAGAGCAGATATGCCTATGAGTAGATGTGAGGAGGGACAGTCTTCAGGCGATGCAGATAGACAACCAATTGGGGGCATCACCATCGAGGACTTGGTGGCAGGCCTATAGGGAATTAATCAGGTTGTAGAGATGTTGGCAACCTGTATGGATGATATACAGAGGATAGTGGAGGGGAGACCTGCAATACAAGAATCCCCTAGTTCTCAAGGGCAAGCCGATCGCTAACCTCTAAAGGTTAAGAAAGGTTATGTAGAGATTTCACTTCCTGACTTCATGAAACTTAAGCCCCCGTCATTTACAGCATCTGATACATCGAAGAAACCATAGGCATTCTTGGATAGTATAGAGAAAATTTGTAATGCCTTGGGATGTTCTAGTGCCTGATTAGTCAAGCTAGCTGCTTTTCGATTAGAAGACATGGCACAAGAGTGGTATAGCTCCTTGTGTAAAGATAGACCGACAGATGCAGCACCGTTGACTTAGAGTGACTTTAGTATAGCCTTTTTAGATTGATTTTTACCACTCAGTGTATGTAACGTAAGAGATAGGGAGTTTGAGGCATTAGTATAGACCTCAAGTATGACGATGTCGAAATACGACATCAAATTCATGCAATTGGCTCGGCATGCGCCCTATCTAGTTTCCACTAAATAAATGAAGATTCAAAGATTTGTGGATGGGCTAGTGGAGCCATTGTTTAGGGTTGTGGCATCTTGAAATTTTGATACCTACTCCGTAGCAATGGATTGCGTTCAGCGAATTAAAATGAAGACAAGTGAAAGTAGGGCTATAAGGGATAGAGCAAAAAGGGCCAAGACAGAGGGCTATCAAGGTCACAGAGACTTCAGTAGTGGTATTTTGCCTTCTAGCCATCAGGGACCACAGAAGGACTCACGAGTACCCTAATAGGGGAGTGACTTGACTAGTGCCAGCATTGGATCAAGGCAAAAAACCTTTAGTCGGGGAAGATAGCAAGATTCAAGGCAAGGTAGTCAAGCTATCGATCGTTGTAGTAATTATGGAGTATGACATAATGGACGATGTTTTCTTGCTACAAGAGTTTATTTCTTGTGTGGCTAACCTAGACATATTATGAGGAATTGCTCGATGGCTCATCAATCGTAAGGTTCTGCTCACAGCTCCACCCAGCGAGCTTCATCTGCTCCTTCAGTAGCCACCTCATTTGATTAGAAGGCTAACAGATCAAAAGGTGGAGGTGCTGTTACTTCCTTTTAGGGTAGGCCTTCTGGGTTTGGATGTCAAAGTTTCACCGGTAAGGGTCACGCAAGGGTATTTACTTTAACACCACAAGAGGCACAGACATCTAACGCAGTGGTCTCAAGTATCCTTTTTGTTGTAATATGGATGCTCGAGTATTGTTTGATCCTGGTTCAACCCACTCTTTTGTTTCACCATGTTTTGCACCTCAACTGGGTAAGGATCATGTTAGGCAAAAAGAACAACTAGTGGTGTCTACCCCTTTAAAAGAGGTAATTGTGGTAAAATCAGAATTTAAGTCTTGTGTAGTTAGAGTCAAGGACAAAGACACTTTGGCAAATCTAGTGGTATTAAACACCTTAAATTTTGATGTTATCTTGGAAATGGATTGGCTATCACCCTATCATGCAAGCATGGACTGTTATCATAAATTGGTTAGATTTGACTTTCCCGGGGAGCCATCATTTAGTATCCAAGGAGATAGGAGCAATGCTTCAACCAATTTGATATCCATCATGTCTACTAGAAGGCTATTAAGATAGGGTTGTCAAGGTTACTTTGTTGTGAGGGATACCCAAGCTAAGGTTGGAGATATAAGCCAAGTGTCGGTAGTGAATGAGTTTATGGATGTATTTCTTGAAGAACTACCAAGTTTGCCTCTTAAGCAAGAAATCAAATTTTGCATAGATTTGATTCTCGACACTAGACCTATATCCATAGCCCCATATAGAATGGCACTTGCAGAGCTTAAAGAGCCTAAGGATCAGTTAGAAGATTTGTTGGATAAAGGTTTCATTCGCCTTAGCGTCTCACCGTGGGGAGCATTGGTGCTATTTGTAAAAAAGAAAGATGGGTCGCTTAGATTGTGCATTGACTACCGACAGCTTAATAAAGTGATGGTGAAGAATAAGTACCCCATTCCGAGAATAGATGATTTATTTGACCAACTACAAGAAGCACAATGTTTCTCAAAAATCAATCTATGGTCTAGGTACCATTAATTAAGGATCAGGAATGAAGATGTGCCAAAGATCGCATTTCGAACAAGATATGGGCATTATGAGTTTTTGGTGATGTCCTTTGGGCTTACGAATGCCCCTACAACATTTATGGATTTGATGAATCGAGTGTTAAAGCCTTATGAAGACAAGTTTGTGGTGGTATTTATTGATGACATCTTGATCTACTCGAGGAGCCGGGCGGAACACGAACAACACCTTAAGATAGTGCTCCAAACCTTAAGAGAACATCAATTGTATGCCAAACTCTCAAAGTGTGAGTTTTGGCTTGAAAGTGTTGCATGCTTAGGACATGTGGTCTCTAAGGATAGGGTACAAGTTGACCCAAAGAAAGTTGAGGCAGTGGAAAAGTGGCCATGGCCAACATCGGTTACGGAGATTATGAGCTTTTTAGGTTTGGCCGACTATTACCGTCGTTTTATGAAAGATTTCTCCAAAATTGCCACTCCTTTGACTAGGCTGACACAAAAGGATACAAAATTTGAGTGGTCAGATGTTTGTGAGGATAGCTTTGAGAAGCTTAAGGCTTGTCTCACCACAGCTGAAGTATTAAGCCTACCGCAAGGCATAAAGGGTTATATGGTATTTTGTGATGCATCGCGACTTGGTTTAGGGTGTGTGTTGATGTAGCATGGGAAGGTGATTGCTGATGCATCGAGGCAACTTAAAAGGCATGAGCAAAATTACCCCGCCCACGATTTGGAAATGGCGGTGATCATGTTTGCCTTAAAGATTTAGAGACATTACCTATATGGTGAGACTTGCGAAATATATACAGACCACAAGAGTTTAAAGTATATATTTCAGCTGAGGGATCTTAAGTTACGGCAACGTAGATGGATGAAGTTGCTTAAGGATTATGAATGCACCATTATTTATCATCTTGGTAAGGCTAATGTAGTGGCGGATGCCTTAAGTAGAAAGTTGATAGGGAGTCTGGCACACGTATTTGTGGATAGGAGATCCTTGATTCGAGAGATGCAAGGTTTAGGAGATATGGGTGTGCATTTTGAAGTTTCAGAGACAAATGCATTGTTAGCACATTTTAAAGTTAGACCTATCTTAATAGACTAGATCAGATAAGCCCAAGGTAAAGATAAGTTCGTAACTAAGGCCTTGGAAGACCCTCAGGGAGGGAAAGGAAAAATGTTTACTAAAGGCACAGATGGAGTATTAAGGTATGGAACCAGACTTTATGTGCCCGATAGTGATGGATTAAGGAGAGAAATATTGGAGGAGGCGCACATGGCAGCCTATGTGGTACATCCATGGGCTACAAAGATGTATCAAGATTTAAAAGAGGTATATTGGTGGGAAGGACTTAAGAAAGATGTAACTGAGTTTGTCTCCAAGTGCCTAGTTTGTCAGTAAGGTAAGGCCAAGCATCAAAGGCATGCAGGGCTACTACAGCCATTACCAGTGCTAGAATGGAAGTGGGAGCATGTTGCAATGGACTTTGTAATGGGCTTGCCTCAAACTACTAGGGGCTACAACTCTATTTGGATCATAAATATATCGGTTAACAAAGTTAGCTCATTTTTTTCTAGTTAAGACTACTTACGGGGCTGTTCAGTACACTCGAGTTTATGTGGATGAGATAGTACGTTTGCATGGTATCCCCATTTCTATAGTATCTGACAGAGGAGCACAATTCACCAGTAGGTTCTGGGGAAAGTTACAGGAAGCATTGGGCACTAAATTGGATTTTAGCACGGTTTTCCACCCTCAAATTGATGGGCAATCTGAACGAACAATACATACATTGGATGATATGCTGAGGGCATGTGTAAGGGATCGGTATCTACCGTTAGTGGAGTTTACTTACAATAATAGTTTCCAAGCTAGCATCAAGATGGCACCATTTGAAGCATTATATTGAAAGAGGTACAGGTCACCCATTGGATGGCTAGAGGTGAGAAAAAGGAAACTCTTTTGAGAAAAATTGGTACAGGATGCTGCTGAAAAAATACACATGATTCGTTAAAGGATATTATTAGCACAAAGTAGACAAAAGTCATATGCTGATAACAGGTGGAAAGACTTAGAGTTTCAAGTGGGGGATCATGTATTTTTGAATGTTTCACCAACAAAAGGGGTAATAAGGTTTAGCAAGAAGGGAAAATTGAGCCCTCAGTATATAGGACCCTTTGAGATCTTAGAAAGGGTTGAAGTAGTAGCATACCGTTTGGCACTACCGCCAGACCTATCGAATATTGATCCTATATTTCATGTGTCGATACTTAAGAAATATAACCCAGATCCATCTCATGTAATACGGTATGAAACCATTCAGTTGAGGGATGATTTAACCTATGAGGAACAACTGGTAACTATCCTTGATAAGAAAGTCAAAAAACTTTGTTCAAAAGATGTAGCCTTAATGAAAGTGTTATGGTGAAGCTACAGTAGGGAAGAGGTAACATGGGAAGCTGAGAAGGAAATGCGAACAAAGTATCCGCACCTCTTTAATACATAAAGGTATGCTACCTTATAGTTGGATTTAAATTTGGGGATTGAATTTCTTTTAGGGGGGAGAATGTGAGACCTCGACCTCTATAGACCCATTACTAAAATAGACGTGAAAACACAGACTAAGGGTAATTTCATCATTTCTCATGGTGAACTCCTGAAAATAGCTTTTTAATGTTATTAAGGTCTAAGTATGCCTAAAGAATAGATGAATGATGGTAAAGTAAATGAAGAAGATAGAAATATTGATAATTTTCATAATAAAGGTAAAATGGTCAATTTGCACCTCGAGCTTAAATTTTTAAGTTTTCGTAAACTCTAGTACTTTTAGACCAATATGGATTTGTCTCAGTGTCAAAAGAGTAAAAAGATTGTATAAAGGAAAGGAGGAAGACAAGTGGCCTTGTTAAGGGCATTATTGTAAATTGTATGAAAATTGGATAAACTTTAACTATAAATATCTAATCTCCAGCAGCTTTTTTTCAATTTTCCAGTAGCTTATCTTTTTCTTCTTCCTTCAATCCTCCTTTCAATTCCATGTTTCTTTGCACCTTCCATGGAAGTCTCGCTTGAAACCTTTATAACTTTCCCAAATTAGCTTCATTTCTTATGTTTTTCTACACTCTTTCATAGGGTTTTTAATGCTCTTCCACTTTTACACCTCAACAGCCTTTAAAAGTCTCTCTTTAGTACATTCACTCACTAGCTGGACGTGTAGAGAGAGAGAGAGAGTGAGTGATTTCCCTTATTAGCTTGAAGAATTTTGAAAGAGAATTCAACTACAAAGACCATCAAGGTTCCAATGAAACCCCACACCTCTATTCGGAACATTAGTCGAAGTTAAATCCCACCAAAACATCAACAAAGACTGGTGAGTGAACTTGCATTAAATGTTTTGGGGTTAGGGTTTATGAGTTTGATGGAAACAAATGAAACATGTTATTTGACTTTCTTTAAAAATGCATGGGAACAAGCCCTTAATGGAATGATTTTACGTTGTGAAATATGTAATGTGATGTGATGAATCCATGTGTTCTATGTTATGTTGATATATATATATATATGTATATATGTTATGCCTTGGATGGTATCATTGTGTGATGAGATTGAAATGTGTTAGTAGGGAGTACACATGATGATGATGATGATATTGAAATGTGCCAATAGGGAGAGCACATGATGATGATATGGAAATGTGCTAGTAGGGATAGCACATGATGATGATATTGCCTTGTGCATGTAGGGAGTGCACATGAGTTGAGTCAGGCGGGGTGGTGTACTTGTTCATATATGTGATACAAAGTTTATGATTATGATATGTGATTGTATTATATATTGAATCCCGCATGATGAATCATGAAAATTACTAATTACTTGCAAAGTGATTTTATTGTAGCACAAAAATGGATTTTTATTGTACAAAGATCCTTTTTACTCAAGTGCCTTATTTCTCGCTACAGTGAGAATGCATTCCGCTGCAATGAGAACTCTCAGGTGGTGAGGGTTTACACCAGCCCTAGTTTTCACTGCAGCAAGAATGAAATCTCGTTGCAGCAAGAATGAATCATGCTGCAACGAGAAACTCTCGGGTGGTGAGGGTTTACACTAGCCTTGGTTTTTAATGTAGTGAGAATGCAATCTCGTTGCAGTGAGAAATTTCACCGTAACGAGAATGAATCTTGCTGCAGCGAGAAACTCTCGAGTGGTTGCATTCTAAACCCTCGTCAGAATTTTATTGGAGTGAGAAAGCATTCTCGCTATGGCAAGGAAGCATTCTCGCTACGACGAGAATACCTTTTCGCTGCGTTGAGGATCAATCTATTTCGCTTGTCTTGCTTGAATGCTACTAAAGTTTTCACTCTCCAAATTCTTTGTTGTTCATGGATCCTTCATCATAAAGTGATTAAACAATTAAGGGTTTAAATGAAGTGTTTTAATAAGAATTAAACTAAATTGCATTGTTTTTTAATGTAACTGCATCATGATTTTTAAACTTTCCTTATCGTTTGCTTGTTTCCTTCCTATGTTCACTAACTAGGTTTATACTCATTGTTTTCAACTTTATATTTTTAGATCAAGAAGCAGTTGGAACCTAGGTCGAGTTGTCCACGCAGTTCGTCTCTTTGGTATGTATCTCGGCATTCAATAGTTGTACATTCGCCAAGCTCACTCCGCTGAAAGTCAAAAGTCCTTTTTTTGAACATATGTACCCATATGTAAATTGTTAAGATATATATATATATATATATATATATATATATATATATATATATAGCAATAGATGTTTATGTTGATTGATGTTGCTACTAAGAGATGGCACGGATGACATTATGTTGAATCATAAAAATGTGAATATATGGTTTCTATAGTATAGTATTGAAATACTTGTTGTTAAGAATTATGAAATACGGTTGTAGGAACGAATGATGAAATCGATGAATTGAATCACATAGATAGGCTTATCTTGCTTGGGCTTAGTGGGCTATGTCCATTGAGTCCATGCACTGGTCATGGCCCAGAATTTGGGTTGTGACATTTATATATATATAAAATGTATACCTGAATTTTTACACGCATGTGCACTTGTCCTGTAGAATAGAGATTTTTGGAAAATGTAATGTGACTGAATTATATATTGAAAATTGATATTCTTAAATGTTTTCAAAATGTGTTGAAAAACAGCATGGCATCGAGTTTTGTTTATGATATACAAATTGCATGGTTTCAATACAAGTGCATCGTGTTTTTTAAAAAAATCTTCCGTATTGTTTGCTTGTTCCTTTCCTATGTTCACTCTCTGAGTTTATACTCATTCTTTTCAACTTCATGTTTTAGTTTTCAAGATCGAAGGTAGTTGGATCCTAAGTCGAGGTGCTCCCTCCTATTCATCTTTAGGTAGGTTCACTATGACTCTCAATGATAGCACCCACGCTTAGAGTATAAACATGAAGTTTAAAAATGTGAGTATAAACCAAGTGAGTGAACACAATAAGGGAACAAGCAAGTAGTACGAAAAGTTTAGAAAACACGATGCACTTATTTTAAAAACAATGCAATTTAATTTAATTTCTTGTTAAAACCCCATAATTTAGCCTTTGATTACTTAGTCCTTTAATGTTGAAAAAAATCCATGATCAACCATGAAGTTGGAAGGTGAAAATTACTGCAAATATCCACACAAAATATAAAGTTTTTTGTCATGGCAAAAATGGAATTTCACTGCAATGAAATTCAAGGCAAGTGGAATTAGGGGGATTTTTGCTGTATTAAAAATCCGTTCCTGATGCAACAAAAATCAAATTGAACGCATTTGACAATAATCAATTTTCAACATTCAATACGAGCACATATTATTTTCATAACCTTTTCTATAGCATATAAAAACATATTTATAGCATATATATACAAGCATGTATACGACCACCACGTCACCCAACTCATGTGCGCTCCGCACTGCACATAGCCGGAGTCATCGTGTGCACCCCCACATCGCACACAACTAATGCCATCATGTGCTCCCCCTACTTCGCGCACATGGCATATATCATCATCATCGTGTGCACCCCCACATCATGCACGACTAATGCCATCATGTGCTCCCCCTACATCGAGCACATAGGCAATCTCATCATCCACATTCCCTCACCCCGTTATCACCGGCATGTGCACTCCCACTCTGCACATGCACGATCATAATTATCAACACACAACATATATATATATATTTACCAACATAATACAATAGCACATGAATTTGTCACAGTCACATTTCATAACGTAGAAACATTTCATCAAGGGCTTGTTCCCATGCATTTTTTTAAGAAAAGACAAATAAATTCTTTCATATGATTCATTTAACACACATACCGATATCCCAAAACATTTAAATGCAAGTTCACTCACTGGTCTTTGTTGATGCTTTGATCAACTCTAACTTTGACCAATGCTCCGAATGGAGGTGTGGGATCTCGTTGGAATCTATCACACCCAATAACATCTCAATCACCCAAATTAGCATTAATATAATTCTGAAAGCTATTTCCTAACTCAAGTTTAGCTAGTTATTCCTAACTAACTTCCAATCACCATTAAGTGGCCATTTATTTCACAACTCTAGTCACCTTAAAAATGAATAAACAACCTCAACAATAAAACACTCACAAATCCCATTGTTAGCCATTATCAACATCTTAAAAATCAATCCTAACTTATTACTCACCGTAGGGTTTCTTTGTAGTTGAATTCCTTTTCAAATGCTTTCAAACTATTATGGGAAAACTCTCTCTCTCTCTCTCTCTTTAGAACATCCAACTAGTGAGATAAAGTATTAAGGAAAGGTTTTTGAGGGTTCTTAAGGTGTAGAAGTGGAAGAGCATGAAAAACCTTATGAAAGAGTGGGAAAAAGCATGAAACTTGGACTTTGTGTGAGAGATTTATGAAGTATACAAGGTTTCTTCCCATGGAAAATGAAGAAAAACATGAAATGGAGAGAAGGAATGGGATGAAAAAGAAAGAGCTACTGGAAGTTGCTGGACTTAGATATTTATTTTTCAAGTTAATCCAAATTTTACTTCATTTACCAAAATGCCCTTAACATGGTGGCTTTGTCTTCCTCCCATCCTTTGTGCAACCTTTTTACTCTTTTAACACTAAGACAAAGTCCAAAATAGTCTAAAAATACTCGAGTTCATGAAAATGTAAAAATTTAAACTTGAGATGCAAAATGACCATTTTACCCCTACTATGGAAATTATCAATGTTTCTATCTTCTTCATTTATTTACCATCATTCATTTATTCCTTAGGCTTTCTTAGGCCTTAATAACATTAGAAAACTACTTGCAGGAGCTTACCATGAGAAATGATGAAATTACCCTTGCTTCATGTTATCACGTCTACTTCTAGTTACAGGTCTATGGAGGTCGAGGTTTCACAGTACGAGGATACTGGGTGTCATAGTCTCGCTCACTTAAATAGAATTCGTCCTCAAATTCACATCGGTGTTGAGTTATTAATCTCACTCTATGATCTTATTCCATTCATTTCTTTATAAGGAATTTTGATTTATGCACTTCGTTACCTTCCATTCAACTAAAACATTTTACAAGATCAAGGTATGTAACTTATATCTATTATCATCTTTGAGTCAAAACCACGGTATTTTTCACTAATGTTCTCTCTTTTATCATTAAGCTGTCGAGCATGCCTTTGTCTTCCATAATTAACCCAGAATCATAACTCCAGCTCAATCATAGGGATTTCAATCATATGTTATACTTGCTTATGTATACCTCGTCATCATCTTATTACCTCATTCCCTATCAACTCCTCGACATTCATTCCTTCATTTTATCCCCATACACTATTGCATAACTTATGGCATTATAAACATGTCCTACTCATTCCTATACATATTTTAAACATCAGGGGGAATTGAATCTTTCAACCATTCCCTCACTCTTCCTGTTTATTTCATATGTATGAAAATTAAATCTTCTTAATCATATTAGTCCATCTTGCATGTCTTAATCACGCTATAGATTACATTCCTTTGATATCATTTCTTTGACTGTTTCTCCAAATTTCTTATATAAACATAGCTCAACTCCCGATGAGATCTCTTTTTGTTGTACTATCCATGCAACTCATCAAATATATCATGTTCAAATTTCGAATCACTAAGAACAATTCTTTACCTTAGTTGGTTATGTCATCAATTTCACATATACGTATGTTCACGCACTTCTAAATGTCAACATTCCTCATTATGTGTGGGGATCCTTGTGTTCAAGCACCTTCGAGCTAAATTTCGCTTCTATTCATTCCTATCCATAACCAAGATTCAATACAATAAGTCTCATAGTACATGTCAGCATTCTCAGATTTAATCTACGAACATTGGAGTATAATCAATTTTTGATTACCCTTTTTAGATGTTTAAATTACCATTCAACTTGTGTCTTACCATATGTTATCTCTTACGTAATCCATACGAATTCTCATCATGCCTACGCATAACTTCACATCATTTGCATTCTTATACTCCCTCCTTATCGTTTCCAATTATATACTTAAGTTTCATTGGGCTACATATTCTCGCACTACAATGTCATTAGTCATAATTCACTTCCTAAATATCATTTTCGTTATCTTGCAATCCAGTATGCGTATATGCTTTATAACCTCATTAATCCTTCAAAGGTTTATCTATACTTGATCATTGCATCTTATACAATACCACAATCCCTAAAAGTCATCCTTATATATCCTTTTTGCAATTTGATATTAACCAGTCACTTAAGACTTAAACTTATTCGAATCATGCGTGCCTCATGCATTTCCAAATTCTAATTTCCATAATACGTTAGAAGGTTTCCATCATCCAATTTCATTATCAAGGTCACCTTCAATCATCTTTTACACTATTCTTTTATACCAATATAAGATCATTCTCCCTTAGCCAATTTACAATTAGCACTTGAAATTGCAAGACTTGAAACAAGGTTTTTTTTTTTTCTCCAGTACTTCTCAATATCAATGTGAGTATCACTTTTAGCTTACAGTGTCCTTTTTGTAATCACATAACTTAATGCTTGTTTTCACAAGACTCATAGTAGGATTCCTCTTGAGTATTTCCTTGTGGATACTTATCTGAAACTTATGTCTCACCGCCTAAGATCACTTAACTCGTGGTTTAGCCATTTGGCTCTTCAGCAAGTTTTAAAATTTCATATATTATTTTAACTGCGTACATTTGATAATTTTTTCTCAAGAATTTTCATATTTTCCTAAAGCACTTAATCACTTATTTGCTCTTTAACATTCTAAGCATATCATTCCAAAAGACATGCACTATGCACCAAGATATTTTAATGCATACTCATTTATTCAATCCTTAGTTTATATTCATAGATTTCTAGTATGCAATATAATTGGCCATGTGTTGTTACTAATCCTTTTCATTCAACTAAGTCAAGACAAGATTTGTAATTCTTCAAAACGATACTTTACATTAACTCATTTTCTACGTCACGCTTGTAATTCTTCATTCACCATTTCATTATTTGGTTTTGACGTCCCTTATCAATGTCCCATATATTCATCCAACTTTTTACTCTTTTTTTCCTTAGCCTTTAACAAGGCTTAATCTATTGTCTACTTTATTTCTTAGGATTTAACTTTAGTCAACATGTTTTTTTTTTGTCTTAATACTTCACGTCGTAATTTAACTCAATATAGCCATCTCAAGAACTCTCTAACTCCTCTTTTACTTACATGCTAACATATCAGCCAATAAAGAAAATTCTCAATTTACTCATATTAACACTTTTCCAACACACTTGAAACTCCCAATAACAAAGCTCAACTTGCAAGTTTTATCTTCATGCCACTCACCATTTGCTCGTGCTTTCTAGCCATGAGAAGGTCTTTACATGACAATGTTGGGTAGTCAGCACTGTGACATTGCAGCTGTTGGAATTTACTTTATCAAATTGATTCTTCTACCTTTAAGGCTACTACACTAATCATTCTCAACCGCATGGCTTTCTCTTAAGCCTATACCACAGTTTCCATCAACATGTGTATCTTCATTTTGCTTATCATATCCTCTAGGCCAAGTCGATACCTTTAGCTCATATTAATCCTATAACTCTTATCATTAATCACTAAGTCCTACCTTAGGATATCCTTTCCATATGGTGTACTAAATTCACAACATACATATCAATACACACAAAATTATTCATTATTTATGGCATCCCACAATTCTTACCATCCATAATTAATTTTCTTTCTTGTCTAGTAACTCAAATAGTTATTGACTTTCAACACAAATGATCATAAAAATAGTTCATTGCTCTCCACATTCTACATTCACAATCTTTATCAAATCAAGAATTCATCTTTCCCAAGCTCCATAATTTACCTCTAATGGACTATATTTGTGTCAAATTATCATTTTATAATGTTATGGCAACATTTTTATAATTCCTTCCTTACTTAAGTTTACAATCCTTGACTTAATCACATTAACCATTCAAAGTATCACCTATAGTCTCACTGATTTCTCCCATTACTCATCCTAATAACTTTCCACCTTTCACAACAGACTCCTCATACATGTTAGGGCATTCTCAATCTCATACCAAGCTTATAGT
The DNA here is from genome assembly GCF_000208745.1 of Theobroma cacao. NCBI lineage: Eukaryota > Viridiplantae > Streptophyta > Magnoliopsida > Malvales > Malvaceae > Theobroma > Theobroma cacao. The sequence goes on along the minus strand of NC_030859.1, from coordinate 7,921,442 downwards.
CATATAACCACCAATTAGGCTAAGTCCTTTTGTGGGATACCTCCTTCTATATGATTCATGGGGACCACAAGATGTACAACTCCAAGTGTATGTCTACATATTGATAACCTCCATATATTTCATGATCAGGAAACCCACAATTTGCACAACTAGCTTTCTATCACAAGTTCGTTATCAGAACATTAATCTCAACATATCTATTCCACGTTTGGTGGTACGTCAAAATCACCCTTTGAACACATTTCACTACTAACATTCACATACCTTTACCATGACATTTAGTGCAAATTTGATTAACCAATGATCTCTAAATAACTCTTAAGTACATAAATATCAAAGTGTACATCATTTCGTGTTGTGAGCTTAACTTTACTCATCAATCCTTAACCGTTAACATTAGTAAGGTGGACAATTCACTTAATTGTTGCATCTCGCTTTTGCGGCCATAAGATCCAAATTCATAAACTTAGGATGCAAAAGCTCCCTCTTTGAGCTTAACTAATAGTCAACACTTTCTAAATCTCTTACTTTTGGAGAAATCATATTCAAAACTAATCATTTACATCATAGGTTGAATACTGAACCATATAAACTTTTAAATTGATCTTTCAAGCAACTTGTATACTACGTTCAAACATAGAACTCCATATAACATTTAGACTAAAATCAACACTTCTAAGTCATTTAACTTCAAGCTACCAAATCCATAACTAATCCTTTAATCCTTTGGCTTCATGCTAAGCATAGCAAAATTCAAGCTCATCCTTAAAGCAGTTTGGTTTACTAGTTTTTTTCTTGATGACCACACATTATTTATAACAATACTAGTCATTCCAGTCAAAGTACACCCTTTATTACCATTATCTCATGTGTTTTTTTATATTGACCTCAAATACAAGTCATAGTCATCAAATTTTCTTCCCATTGACAATCTTGGTCTCAACCTTTAGCTCCACCAAATGAACAAGTTATTACAGACCTATTAATCCAACTCTACTTTCCTCTATTCTAAATCGAGGGATATAACATCACACCAACCTTTTATTAGGAACGTTTACTTAAAATCTTCCAACACCAACTCGTGTCTAGGGTGACATCTAAAATATAGACAACGGCACCACTTATGACCTTTATATGATGTTTGCAAAAAGGTAGGTTACTAAGAATAGGAATTTATATAGTTTTCTGTCTATGACTTATGCTGCAGTCACAAGCCATAAACAAGACTGTACATTAACTCCAACAACTCCAATGATTGATATGAGAATTCCTAGAACTTAACTAAACCTAGAGCTTTCATACCAAGTTTGTCACAGCCTAATTTTCGAGCTATGACCGACGCAAGGGCCCAATAAGCATAGCCCACTAGGCTCTAGCAAGCCTTCTTGTATAAACCTGTACATTAGCCCATTTATCATCCATATTCCCTTTTTAATATCTATAACTCATAATGTTCAAATAATAACTTCATTGAAATCAATTAATAAAATCTAAGCTTATACTCATAATGGTATTCATCAATCATAATATACATAAATAGTTTACCAAACGATTCTTAGCAAATTACATCTGGTGTACATGTACACATTCAAAGACTCTGAGCACCAGCGGAGTGACTCTGGGCGTGGGTGCTAACACTTAGTATCATCGCAAACCTATCGAACAATGGATTGGGAGCATCACATCGTTCTAAGATCCAATTACCTTTTATACAGAAACCTAAAACATGAAGTTTAAAAATGTGAGTATAAACCTAGTGAATGAACATAAGAAGGGAACAAGCAAGCAGTATGAAAAGTTTAAAAAACATGATGCACTTATTTTAAAAAAATACAATTTAGTTTAATTTCTTATTAAAACCCCATAATTTAGCCTTTGATTATTTAGTCCTTTAATGTTGAAAAAAATCCATGCTCAACCATGAAGTTGGAAAGTGAAAATTACTGCAAATATCCATAAAAAATAGAAAGTTTCTCATCACGGTGAAAATGGAATTTTGCTACAATGAAATTCAGGGCAAGTGGAATTAGAGGGATTTTTGCTGTATTAAAAATCCGTTCTTAATGCAATGACAATCAAATTGAACACATTTGACAATAATCAATTTTTCAACATTCAATACGAGCACATATTATTTTCATAACCTTTTCTATAGCATATAAAAATATATTTATTGCATATATATATACAAGCATTTATACAACCACCACTCACCCAGCTCATGTGCACCCCGTACCGCACATAGCTGGAGTCATCGTGTGCAACCCCACATCGTGCACAACTAATGCCATCATGTGCTTCCCCCACATCGCGCACATGACATATATCATCATCATCGTGTGCACCCCCACATCATGCACAACTAATGCCGTCATGTGCTCCCCCCACATTGTGCACATAGGCAATCTCATCATCCACACTTACTCACCCCATTATCATCGGCATGTGCACTCCCACACCGCACATGCACGGTCATAATTATCAACACATAACATATATATATATATACCAACATAATACAATAGCACATGGATTCGTCACAGTCACATTTCATAATGTAGAAACATTTCATCAAGGGCTTGTTCCCGTGCATGTTTTTAAGAAAAGACAAATAAATTCCTTCATGTGATTCATTCAACACTCATGCCAATTGTGAGACCCTGTCAAGCTCGATTAAAAGATGGTATTGTACCGAGTGGTATAACTAAGTTAAATCGAGTCTTGAACTAGTTCAAATAGAAATTCTAAGAGGAATTTGAAAATTATGAAACCCACAAAATGGCTTAGAATAGTGATTCAGAGTTTAAGGTCCAGTTTGGAGTCCATCAAGAATATTCACCGATTAGGGACAGAACAGTCATTTTCCCATTTGATGATAAAATAGAGATTTTTAGCCAAGATTTGATTACATTTGACCAAGAATAATGATATGAAATATAATTAAGATTATTGGAGTATAAAATGATGTTTAGCAGTGAAAAATTATGATTCTCGGTATTTTTGGAGCACAAGGGCAAAATGGTAATTTTTCCACTAGAGGACTAAACGGGAATTTTTATAAAACAATTGTTTCCCCATTTGGTTAATATTGATCAATATTAGTGTTATTTGAGGTTGAAAAGTAGAAATAATGTGATTCCGATACATTTCGGAGTATAGGGGCAAAATCATAATTTTTTCACCTCGGGGGCAAATCAATAAATTTTTTACCCCAGCACTTTTCAAGACCAAGGGATTTTAATTGTGGTAGGATTGGATAAATACCAGAATATTTGTGGTGGAAAATTAAGAAGAAAGAGTCAAAAAGTTAAAAAATTGGGCCAATAGGCATGTGACACATGGCATGCTTGATTATTTTATTATTTTCTATAGAAATCAGCTCATTAAATCCCCAATTATCTCACCATATATTGGCCTAGGCAACCATCAACAAGAACAAAGAAAGAACAAAGGGAAAAACAAGAAAACCTAGGTGAAAATTCAAAGAAAAAGTGAAGAAATCAAGGAAACAAGCTAGGTAAGTTAGAATTTCTTTAATTCTCCTTGATACCTAGCTTACCCATGCTTTTGTTCTTGATTTTCATGGTTGAATATTGAGTTATCATGATGAATTCAATGCTGAAAATGGGTATGGAAGAGGAATTGTTGTTGGAATAATTTGATTTTAGACTATGTTAGTGTTTAGGGACAGTTAAGCATGGTTATGAACAAAAATACAAAAGAAATATTCAATTTCTCTAGGGTTCCTTGTTGGTCGAACCATGAGGGCTGAATATCAATGGGGGATTGTTATTATTTCAAGGAAAATGGCTTGGAAAAAGATGAATTAAGGTGAAACGGTTATGTAGAAAAAATTTTGGTACTAGTGCACCAAATGACTGAATTTTTCTATAAGGAACTGTGAGGGTTCTAATGCTGAATTTAGCTTTATTTAAATGGTATGTGGTAAATTAAGGTATTAGAGGAGAAATGGATTAATTTGGAGGTGATTTGGACACAATCGCCAATTAATCGGGTGATCGGTCGAATTTAATCGATACCGCGATTAAGCGATAATCGGACGTATTTTTGCATTTACATATCAAGAATTAGTAATTTAAATTAGTCTATATCAATTTAGGGACAATATAGTAAATTCCTCGACTTTGTTATTTGTCAAGGTAGTGAGACGTCCGAAAAAGGTAAAGGAATTGTGCTTGAGGACTATTAGTCCAAGTTCACTCGAAATCCGAATTTTCGATACCGGTGAGTGGACTTGCATTTCAAACTTGTTTTGGGGAATATGAAAGATTCTATCCAACTTGTCTTACAAAATGTACCTTGGGAACAAGCTTTTGTTAAATGGTTTGATGTTGTGATATGTGATTGCTACGGATTCATGCATTATTGCAATATGATGATATATATATATATGTGTGTGTGTTGTGCATGACGAATGATATTGTGTATAATGACTATAACTGTGTGTGTGCACGATGTGGAAAGAATTAAGTTGGTATAAAAGCAAAGGGTTTTACCCGATCCCTGGGAACTCTAACGCATGAACAGGGGCGAAGCGTGGCTCTCCGCCCAGGGGCTTATAGAGGAAAGAGCTGCCCAAAGAGGTGGAGCCACCCTATGAGTGCTCTGATAGGTATCGTTTGTCGCCTCAGTAGTGAAGGGGTTGAGTGGTATGTCCCTCGCTAGTGACAAACTTGGTATCAGAGCCCCATTTTATGGTGGCGTGAGAGGTGGATGACGATAGTTCCCGTGTGCACGATGTGGGGGGATGTACACGATGGCACTGATTGTGCATGATGTGGGGGGATGCACACGATGGTGCCTACTCCGTGCACGTTGTGGGGGGATATACATGAGCCGGGTGTGACTATGATGATATTGATGCTTGTCTATCTAATTATGCATATCTAGACTTATGAAATGAAAGCTCATGAATGTGATATGTGGTTAACATATATGTGAAATTTGATACTTTGCACTTCAGAAATTTTCATGAGTTTTATGTTGATTTTGTTGGTTTAGTAGGGTGGCCTTTTTGTTGAGTGAAGGGAAACTTTTCTCTTGTTGCTCTGTTTCGCTGCAGTGAGAAACTCTTGGATTTGAGGGGCCTTCACCAGAATTGGTTCTCGCTACAGCGAGAAACTTTCTGTCCATTTTGCTAACTTGTGGGTTTTTGCCATATTTCCCATTTCTTTGGTACCATAGTTGAGCATGGATTTTTGTAAAGTGATTTACTCATGTGGGGTTTACATGAGGGGTATAAAGGAGCTAAAACAATTGCATGGTTTTGAGACAATGAATGCATCATGATTTCGATAAACATTCCTTATGGTATGCTTGTTCCCTTCTTGTTCACTCACTGAGTATTGTACTCACGTTTTATAAAAATTTATTTTTTCAGATTAGGTGACTGTTGGACCCTAGATCGAGGAGTCCCCGTAGTGCATCTCCTGGGTATGTGTCTGGTATTCGATAGTAATCCCTTTTATTGTAAATGTCTCCGCTAGAAGTCATGGGTCCTTTTGTATTGTGAATACAATCTAACAATGTTAATATGTGTATGCAATGTAAATTGCTAAATACATGACTGGTATAGTGCATGTATATTATTATCGATAATGCCATTGTGCTTTGGTTATGTTCACACCCGAGAAAAGGTTTGTGTGTATGTATGATATGATAAATTTGTTAAGTAAAGGTAAATGGATAGGCTTGCTTGGGCGTAGTGAGCTATGCTCATTGAGCTCATGGGTCGATCATGGCCCGAGAAATTGAGTTGTGACAATCTTGGTATCAGAGCAAAGGGTTTTACCCGATCTTTGGAAACTCTCACGCGTGAACAGGGGCGAAGCATGGCTTTCCACCCAAGGGCTTATAGAGGAAAGGGCTACCCAAAGAGGTGGAGCCACCCTATGAGTGCTTTGATAGGTACCGTTTGTCGCCTCCGTGGCGAAGGGGTTGAGTGGTACGTCCCTCCATAGTGACAATCTTGGTATCAGAGCCTTAGGTTGTTTTTGTCCTAGGGTGTTATGGTCAGGTCCAGTAGAGAGTCGGGTTTTTATGTGGGATTTTTAATTTTAACTGTGAGCCGCGGCACATTTCTTAATCGAGGAACCGCATAAATTCTCAATCTTAGAAACCACCTTATCTCTTTAACTGTGGTTAATGACAAGTGTTTACTCTTGTCTAGGTAAGAATGCCACCTAAGACATAGGCCACCTTAAGACAAGTGGGGGAGCAAGATGCCCCTACTGAGATGACTAATAGGCTACGGGCACCCACCCGTAAGGGGCGAGGTAGACGTGGCAAGGTCGCTAGGCAGGTGAGAGCGAGTACGCTTGTGAATAGGAGAAAAGAATACTTGGTGGTACCTACTCCTTTAAAGGAGGTATTTGTGACTGAATAAGAAAATAAATCCTGCGTAGCTCGAATCAAGGATAAAAATACCTTAGTGAATTTAGTGGTGTTAGACACCTTAAGGAGCTTAAGGATTAGTTGGAGGATCCTTATGGAAAGAAAGAAAAGATGTTTACCAAAGGCACAAATAAAATATTGAGGTATGGAAATAGACTTTATGTGCCGGATAATGATGAATTGATGAGAGAGATATTGGAGGAAGCGCATATGGCAGCCTATGTGGTACATTCAGGAGCTTGGCAATGAGGCTAAGTGATACTGCTTGCCAAGTGCTCTGATAGGTACCCTTTGTTGCTCGTCACGGAAGGGAGAAAGGGCTGCCCTGAAGGGTGGAGCCACCCCTAGTGACAATGTTGGTATCAGGATTTAAAGGAGGTGACGTGGGAAGTTGAGGATGAGATGCGGACAAAGCATCCACACCTCTTCGATATGTAAAGGTAAGCCACTCTACATTGAATTTAAATTCGGGGACTGAATTTTTATTAGTAGGGGAGAATGTGAGACCCTGTCAAGCTCGATTAAAAGATGGTATTGTACCGAGTGGTACAACTAAATTAAATCGAGCCTTGAACTAGTTCAAATAGAAATTCTAAGAGGAATTTGAAAATTTTGAAACCCACAAAATGGCTTAGAATAGCGATTCGGAGTTCAAGGTCCAATTTGGAGTCCATCAAGAAAATTGACCGATTATGGATAAAACGGTCATTTTACCATTTGATTATAAGATGGAGATTTTTAGACAAGATTTGATCACATTTGACCGAGAATAATTATATGAAATATAATTATGATTATTGGAGTATAAAATGATGTTTAGCAGTGAAAAATTATGATTCTCGGTATTTTTAGAGCACAAAGGTAAAATGGTAATTTTGCCACTAGAAGACTAAACGGGAATTTTTATCAAACGATTTTTACCCCATTTGGTTAATATTGATCAATATTAGTGTTATTTGAGGTTGAAAAATAGAAATAATGTGATTTCGGTACATTTCGGAGTATAGGGGCAAAATCGTAATTTTTTCACCTCGAGGTAAATCGGTAAATTTTTTGCCCCAACACTTGTAAAGACCAAGGGATTTTAATTGTGGTAGGATTGGATAAATACCAGAATATTTGTGGTGGAAAATTAAGAAGAAAAAGTCAAAAAGTCAAAAAGTTAAATCCTGATACCAACATGGCATGCTGGATTATTTTATTATTTTCTATAGAAATCAGCCCATTAAATCCCCAATTATCTCACCATATTTGGCTTAGGCAACCGGCAACAAGAACAAAGGGAAAAACAAGAAAACTTAGGTGGAAATTCAAAGAAAAAGTGAAGAAATCAAGGAAACAAGCTAGGTAAGTTAAAATTTCTTTAACTCTCCTTGATACCTAGCTTACCCATTCTTTTGTTCTTGATTTCCATGGTTGAATATTGAGTTATCATGGTGAATTCAATTCTGAAAAATGGGTATGGAAGAGGAATTGTTGTTGGAATAATTTGATTTTACACTATGTTAGTGTTTAGGGATAGTTAAGCATGGTTATGAACAAAAACACAAAAGAAATATTCAATTTCTCTAGGGTTCCTTGTTGGTCGAACCATGAGAGCTGAATATCAATGGGGGATTGTTTTTATTTCAAGGAAAATGGCTTGGAAAAAGATGAATTAAGGTGAAACAAATATGTAGAAAACATTTCGGTTCTAGTGCACCAAATGACTGAATTTTTTTATAAGGAACTGTAAGGGTTCTAATGCTGAATTTGGCTTTATTTAAATGGTCTGTGGTAAATTAAGGTATTATAGGAGAAATGGATTAATTTAGAGGTGATTTGGACACAATCGTCAATTAATCGGGTGATCGGTCGAATTTAATCGATACCGCGATTAAGCGGTAATCAGACGTATTTTTGCATTTACATATCAAGTATTAGTAACCTAAATTAGTCTATATCAATTTAGGGACAATATAGTAAATTTCTTGACTTTGTTATTTCTCAAGGTAGTGAGACGTCCGGAAAAGACAAAGGAATTGCGCCTGAGGACTATTAGTCGAAGTGCACTCGAAATCTGAATTTTCGATACCGGTGAGTGGACTTGCATTTCAAACTTGTTTTGGGGAATATAAAAGATTCTATCCAACTTGTCTTAGAAAATGTACCTTGGGAACAAGCTTTTGTTAAATGGTTTGATGTTGTGGTATGTGATTGCTATGGATTCATACATTATTGCAATATGATGATATATATATGTGTGTTATGCATGATGAATGATATTGTGTATAATGACTGTAACCGTGTGTGTGCACGATGTGGGAAGAATTAAGTTGGTATAAGAGCAAAGGGTTTTACCCGATCCCTGAGAACTCTAATGCATGAACAGGGGCGAAGCGTGGCTCTCTGCCCAGGGGCTTTTAGAAGAAAGGGCTACCCAAAGAGGTGGAGCTGCCCTATGAGTGCTCTGATAGGTACCGTTTGTCACCTCCGTAGTGAAGGGGTTGAGTGGTACGTCGCTCCCTAGTGACAAACTTGGTATCAGAGCCCCATTTTATGGTGGTGTGAGAGGTGGATGACGATAGTGCCCGTGTGCACGATGTAAGGGGATGTACACGATGGCGCTGATTGTGCACGATGTGGGGGGATGCACAAGATGGTGCCGGCTATGTGCAAGTTGTGGGGGGATGTACATGAGTCGGGTGTGACTATGATGATATTGATGTTTGTCTATCTAATTGTGCATATCTAGACTTATGAAAGGAAAGCTCATGAATGTGATATGTGGTTGACATATATGTGAAATTTGATACTTTGCACTTTGGGAATTTTCATGAGTTTTATGTTGATTTTGTTGGTTTAGTAGGGTGGCCTTTTTGTTGAGTGAAGGGAAACTTTTCTCTTGTTGTTCTGTTTTACTGCAGCGAGAAACTCTCGGGTTTGAGGGCCTTTACTAGAACTGGTTCTCGCTACAGCAAGAAACTTTCTGTCCATTTTGCTAACTTGTGGGTTTTTGCCATGTTTCCCATTTCTTTGGTACCATAGTTGAGCATGGACTTTTGTAAAGTGATTTACTCATGTGGGGTTTACATGAGGGGTATAAAAGAGCTAAAACAATTGCATGGTTTTGAGAAAATGAATGCATCATGATTTCGATAAACATTCCTTATGGTATGCTTGTTCCCTTCTTGTTCACTCACTAAGATTGTACTCACATTTTATAAAAATTCATGTTTTCTGATTAGGTGACTATTGGACCCTAGATCGAGGAGTCCCCGTAGTGCATCTCTTAGGTATGTGTCTAGCATTCGATAGTAATCCCTTTTATTGTAAATGTCTCCGCTGGAAGTCATGGGTCCTTTTGTATTGTGAATACAATCTAACAATGTGAATATGTGTATGCAATGTAAATTACTAAATGCATGACTGGTATAGTGCATGTATATTATTATCGATAATGCCATTGTGTTTTGGCTATGTTCACACTCGGGAAAAGGTGTGTGTGTATGCATGATATGATAAATTTGTTAAGCAAAGGTAAATGGATAGGCTTGCTTGGGCTTAGTGAGCTATGCTCATTGAGCTCGTGCACCAGTCATGGCCCGGGAAATTGGGTTGTGACACCAATATCCTAAACCATTTAAATGCAAGTTCACTCACCGGTCTTTGTTGATGCTTTGATCGACTCTAACTTCGACCAATGCTCCGAATGGAGGTGTGGGATCTTGTTGGAACCTATCACACTCAATAGCATCTCAATCACCCAAATTGGCATTAATATAATTCCTTTTCAAAAGCATTCAAACTATTGTGGGAAATCTCTTTCTCTTTCTAGAATGTCCAACTAGTGAGAGAAAGTATTAAAGAAAGGCTTTTGAGGGTTCTTAAGATGTAGAAGTGGAAAAGCATGAAAAACCCTATGAAAGTGTGGGCAAAAACATGAAACTTGGACTTTCTATGAGAGATTTATGGAGGATTCAAGGTTTCTTCCCATGGAAAATGAGGAAAACCATGAAATGGAGAGAAAGAATGGGATGAAGATGAAAGAGCTACTGGAAGTTGCTGGAACTTAGATATTTATGCTTCAAGTTAATCCAAATTTCACCTAATTTACCAAAATACCCTTAACATGGTGGCTTTGTCTTCCTCTCATCCTTTGTGCAACCTTTTTACTCTTTTGACACTGAGACAAAGTCCATAATAGTCTAAAAATACTCGAGTTCATGAAAACGTAAAAATTTAGACCTAAGATGCAAAATGACCATTTTACCCCTACTATAGAAATTATCAATGTTTTTATCTTTTTCATTTATTTTACCATCATTCATTTATTCCTTAGGCTTACTTAGACCTTAATAGCATTAGAAAATTACTTCCAAGAGCTCACCAAGAGAAATGACGAAATTACCTCTGGTTCGTGTTATCGCATCTACTTCTAGTTACGGGTCTATGGAGGTTGAGGTTTCACATTTCGAGGGTATTGGGTGTCACAGTAAATTTCTAGCAACCATCATCTTGTTTTTTTTTATCCATCTTTCTCTCTCAATTTATCTTTAAGCTCAAATCAATTCCTAGAAAGATAAAAAAAACTTAAAGGTTAAAAGATTTTTTTTTTTAACTAGGGGAAACAGGATTCGAGCCCTACTCTCTAAGCAAGGGGATATGCAGCAATCAATGAGCTAAATACTCAGGTGAATTTAAAGGTGAAAGGTTCAAAATGTTAGAATTAAATAAAAAGGCTAAGGCTAATATAATTATATAGTCACGGAGAAAAAGTATATTAGGCTCAAAAAGGGTAACTAAGGATAAATATATAATAAAGTAGCTCAAAAAGGCTCAAACAGTCCAAAGATGACCTAAATCACTTCTTATCCTAAGTGTTATCTAGAATTTTGCCTCGAGAGAAAATCAAACAAATTTTAGAATTTTTAATTTCATTACACTTTTTATCAACATAAGTTGTCTCTAAGTCACGCAACAATTCTAAGTAAAAGATTTAATGTTCAAATTATTGGAAGTCACACTCTTAAATAAAGCAAACACAAGAATATCACATAAAATTGAATCATAACCATATATTTCCCAAAAGCTAAAAATCATAAGATAATCAAATTATCATCCTAGGATTGGTAAAATCATGTGTAAGGTGCAAACTATCTCAATTCATTTTTTTTACACAAATAAAGTATACAAAACATAACTTAAAAATAAATAAGCATAATAAAAAAAACACAAACTAAATAAATTCTAAGAGAACTCCCTTAAACTTGGAACAAGATGCTGTCTTCGATGTGATAAGAAAAAAATAAAAAGAAAAGTAATGAATACTCACTTATTGTCATAGCAGTAGTCTATTGGTCATCTTCATCACCCATACCAAAATCATCATCAGACTCTAAATCTATAGGCAGCAAAGGAAAAGTAGACATATTAATCCTAATATGTTTTGCATAGGCTTTCATCATTTGTTCGATTGCTCGATTCTACCTACCGTGGGGGCCTAGACGATTATCAATGCGTTCCATCCATTGAACATCACTACGTGTGGGAGCTGAGTGTCACAACCCAGTTTCTGGGCCATGATCAGTGCATGGGCCCAATGGGCATAGCCCACTAACCCCAAGCCAACCTATTTATATGACCTGTTCATCATTCCATCAAAAGGTCCTAAGGTCACATTTCATAATTCCAATTTAAAATAATTCTAACCATTGCCAACTCATAGTAGCATTACCAATCAAAATATACATATATTGTCGAAAACCTACATCTTAATAATTTACATCATGTTAGTCTATACACAACAAAAGGGATACTCGACTTTCAGCGGAGAGACCCGGGAAAAAGTATAGCTATTAAATGCCAAGATACCTACCAAGGAGATGAATCTACGAGGACACCTCGACCTAGTTACCGACTGCCTCCTGATCCGAAAACATGAAGTTGAAAACAGTGAGTATAAACTCAGTGAGTGAACAAGGGAAGGGAACAAGCAAACGATAAGAAAAGTTTAAAGAAATCCTGATGCACTTATTTTCAAAAACAATGCAATTTAGTTTAGTTCTTATTAAAACCCTTTATTAAACCCTTAATTGGTTAATCACTTGATGATGAAGGATCCATGCACAACAAAAAATTTGAAAAGTGAAAACTTTAGTAGCATTCAAGCAAGTCAAGCGAAATGACTGATCCTTGCTGTAACGGAAAGGCATTCTTACTAAAATTTAGGCTCAAATCATCAGCTGGCTGAGGGTTTCTCACTAAAACTCCTCATTTCAAACTTAATTAAATAAATTCCATGATGTTGGAAGTCCATGATCAACTATGATGTTAAAGAAGTGGAAAATATGGCAGATACCAAACAAGGCAGCAAGCACGATAGAAGGTTTCTCGCTGCAGCGAAACCACCTGTAGACATCTCACTGAAGCGAGAATGTATTCTCGCTGCAGCAAGTTACAAGACTGTAGCCAGCCTCTTAACCCAAGAGTTTCTCGCTGCAGCAAGAAATAGAACACCAAGAAGAAAGTTCCCATTATATCAAGGAAAGGCCATTTTGCTACAATGACAAATCAACTTGAAAATCCTTAGCAATTTCCAAGGTTCAACATGCAAGATTTCACATACATTACAACCATATACCATATTCATGAACTTTCTATTGCATAAATATATATATATATATAAACACTAATACCATAAGCGCCTCACCCAGCTCATGTGCAATCCCCACATCACGCACATAGCTGGAGTCATTGTGTGTATCCTTTACATCGCGCACATAGCTGGAGTCATCGTGTGCATCCCCCACATCGGGCACAGCTAATACCACCATGTGCATCCCCCACATCGCTCACACACACGATTATATTTATTACACAATATTAACTATCGATACACAACATATATATATATATATATATATATATATATATATATATCAGCATCTTATATGAGCACAAGGATTCATCATATTGCAGACTCACCACATAAAACATTTTAATAAAGGCTTGTTCTCATGCATAATCTTTAAGGAAAAATCAAATAAAAAAAAATCATTCACATGTTTCATCCAAATACCAAAACATTTCCCAAAATATTTTAAATGCAAGTTTACTCACCTTGGTGGATTTGTAATTGAATTTCTTTTCAAAATTCTTCCAAGCTAATAAGGGAAATCACTCCCTCTCTCTCTACATGTCCAGCTAGTGAGTGAATGTACTTAAGAAAGACTTTTAAAGGTTGTTGAGGTGTAAAAGTGGAAAAGCATGAAAAACCCTATGAAAGGGTGTAGAAAAACATGAGAAATAAAGCTAATTTTGGGAAGTTTTAAAGGTTTCAAAGGATACTTCCATGAAAGGTGCAAAGAAACATGGAATGGAGAAGAGGATAGGAGGAAGAAAAAGAAGAGAAGATGTTGGAAAACTGAAGAAAAGCTTCTGGAGATTAGATATTTATAGTTAAAGTTTATCCAATTGTCATACAACTTACAATAATACTCTTAACAATGCCACTTGTCTCCCTCCCTTCTTTTATGCACTCTTTTTACTCCTTTAGCACTGAGACAAAGTCCATAATAGTCTAAAAGTACTCGAGTTCACGAAAACTAAAAAATTTAGGCTCAAAGTGCAAAATAACCATTTTACCCCTACCGTGGAAATTTTCAGTATTTATATCTTCTTCATTTATTTTACCTTCATTCATTTATTCCTTAGGCCTACTTAGACCTTAATAATGTCTGAAAGCATACTAATATAGGCTCGCTAAGGAAATGATGAAAATACCCCTAGTCTGTGATATCGCGTCTACTTTTTACTACGAGTCTATAAAGATCAAGGTCTCACACTGAGTATGGAGGTGGTGGAGCAGCTTGAGAAGAACCACCAACTACAAGTGTAGACTCTTCCAATTGCCACATAATGCCCATGGTGATAAGGATTTTAGGTTGTTGCAACTCTTTCTTATCACTCCAACACACTCAAGCTTTGGCACACAATGCAATTATCAAAGAAGGAAATCCTATACCATCTTATTTAGTTTAGCCCGTATGTAAGATGGCATGAAAAATAACCTTACCAATATCAATAGATTTTTGCGTCAAAATGGCATAAATAAGAATAGCGCAATCCTTGGTGACATCACTAATATGGGTCAAGGGAAGCAATCTTGTTGCCACAAAATGTAACTAAACTTTCAACTTTTTCTTCATGGCACTAATCTTGAACGAGACAAGTTCGCCATGCAATGTTTTCCATTGGGTTCTCTTAACTTAAAGCTCCAAGATGATGGGGTCACAATCTTGATGATCCCTCAAATATTGCCCATATTCATCAATGTCAATGTTTGGAGTCCCCAAAAATTCATTGATGGCTTAATTGTGGAAAGGGACTTGTTTGCCACATACAAAAGCAACACCATCAACATGCTCAAAAACATTTGCCTAGAATTCCCTAACCATGGCACAACAGTAAAGTGCTCCCAATGCTTTTCGTCAATCATCTAATGTATCTCCTCATAATATATTAGAAGAATATTTAATCTTTGTTCAAGAATTAGCACCTTATTGATTAGCGAAGTATGATATCGAGCTAAGGAATCAGTTGAGACAATCTTTGAGTGATCAAAAACACCAATGGAGCTTGGCTTGGATTGTTTGGTGCCATTCTTGCAAAAGAAATTCAAACATTCAAAACAAATCTAAAGTATCGGTGTGCAATTAGTGTGACTTACAAGGTTTACCAAACAAATAGCCAGGAAAATAGTAAAACTCCATATGCACTAATTCAATTAATTGTTTTCCACTTTAGCCAACCCAATTCATATTGATAAATAGATAGCATCTTCTTACCAAAAAAAAAATCTACTATTCCATACCACATAAAATTCTATTGTCCCTCACAAAAATGCAATTAGCCAAAATTATCGAGAATTTCAAAATGCACAGCCTACACTTAATATATTTCCACTTACCCAACCAAGTTACAAAAAAAAATTACAAACCCATCAGCTGTGAGCCATTCACATTAACCAAACATTCAACAATTATATTTGTAGCAAATAGAAAGTTTGTGATCCTACCTCATTGGTAACAAGAACTTATCTCTAATTACAGAAATTTACTTCACTCAAAACATAATTAATGTAGAAAATATTCAAACCCGTTAACAATCACCCAGAATTGACTCATTCAATTTGTAAAATCATAGTGTTTCACAATGGTATTACTGTCAACAAAAGAATTATTCTCACACTACAAAATATTTGAAAGCCAAGTATCTGTTAGAGAGAGAATGATAAAACTTACCTTATGAAAAGTGGGATGAAAAATCTAAGAATGAAAAAAAAAAACAAAGTGAATAAAGAAATATGCAGAATGTAAGAAGAAGATTTATGTGGGAAGCAAAAGAAAATGAGCTTTTGTTTTTAGGTGGGGCGGCTAGAAAAAGTGAGATTTGAAAAGCCAAAATATGGTTTTAAGTAAGGTTGGGGCTAGGCCCTGACCCAGCATCGCGACCTTCACTTTGAGGGCCATGGCTCTCAGCTTTTACAAACTCAAAGCTTATCGCTACGGTTTCAACACCGTGTCTCTCAAACATTCTGTATCCAGAATGATGTCCCACCCAATTCAGCATCATGACTCTCACTTTGAGGGCTGTGGTGCTGAAACATTCTATTTTAGTACTATTTTTTTAATTTTTAGCAATGTGGATATCAATGTGAGGGCCGCAGCACTCAAAGCTTTTATTTTTTTAAGTGTTTGTTTCCCATTTTCAGAGCCATGGGTTTTTTTTTTTTTTTGCAATTAAAATTGGAATTGTAATTGATGCTAATGGACTTGGAAAATGAAGACAAACAAATTAGAATAGAAAAAAAAATCCCATGGCACACAAAATAAATAAATCATAAATAAAATTAAAGAAGATAAAGACTAAAGTAAGTGAAGTTAGGAACTTGGGTTACCTCCCACAAAGTGCATCATTTATAGTGTTCAGCTAGGTTGAGTTGGACTCTAGGTTGTGTCAAGCAAGTATACCTAGGACTTTTGGTGATCAATTTCACCTCCCTAATAATGCTTCAATATTTGTCCATTGACTTTGAATTTTCAACCATCTATCCCTAACCTCGATTGCTTCATGTGATAATGAAAGGACCAGAACACTATGATTTAAGTTTTCCAGGAAATAATTTCAAGCAAGAATTATAAAGCAATACCGATTTGCCCAGCTCAATGCTATATTCCACTTTCTTCTTGTCATGCCATTGCTTTGCTTTCTCTTTATATAGTTTGGCATTCTCATAAGCTTGAAGGTAAAATCCATGAAATTCATTTAATTGCAATAACCTTTGCTCACTCCCTACTTGTAGATCAAAATCTAATTTCTTCACTGCCAAATAAATATTATGCTTCAGCTCCATCGGTAGGTGACAAGCTTTACCAAAGACTAGCTTGTAGGAAGCCATGCTAATTGGAGTCTTGTAAGCAGTCTGGTATGCTGACAGTGCATCATCCAATCTTTTTGCCTAATATTTTATTGTGGGACAAACTGTTTTCTCCAAAATCCTCTTGATTTATCTATTGGACACTTTCCCTTGGCCACTGGTTTAGGATGGTAAACAGTTGCAACCTTGTGTTTAACTCCATATTTTGCATGAAGTGCATTAAATTATTTGTTGCAAAAGTGACTCCCCTAATCACTAATAATTTGCCTTTGGAGTGCCCAATTGAGAGAAAATATTCTTCTTAATGAAATTCATTACCACCTTGGAGTCATTATGAAGAAAGCCTACCATTTTAACTAACTTGGAGACATAATCTACAGCAAGCAAGATGTATATATTTGTTGTATGAAGATATGAATGAGCTCAAGAGGTCAATACCCCACACATAAAAAATTTCTATTTCAAGGATGTTGTTAAGAGGCATCTCATGTTGCCTTGAGACATTACGCACTATTTGGCACCTACCATAATGCAAAATAAAATTATGAGCATTTTTAAATAATTTAGGGCAATACAAATCTGATTGGAGGACTTTAGCAGCAGTTTGTATTCCTCCAAAGTATCCTACATAATTTGAAGAATGGCAATGGTGAAGCATGCTTTTGAATTTCTTCCTTTAGGTCACATTTTCTAAAAATCTAGTCTTTACACTATGTAACGACTGCTCCTCGATTGCTACCAATGTTCAAGACCTTCGGGAGAGAAACTCGACAAATGCTGAACAAGCCTTAATAGAAATACGCGTCAAACACTATACACGTTCACCCAACCATATTAATGCTTAAACCATATACATTTGTGTCATGATTTGAAATATAGGCATAATGAATCAATTTGATCCTTATCTCATATAACCATAAGTATATACACCACAACCTAAAATTTATAATTTGTCATTTATATCAAACCAATTTCCATTTACATATTAATAACAAAGTGCTACGACTCTACCTCTGACAGTGGAGTGACTCGGAATGGAAGGCTAAGAGGTGCAATTACCTACGTTGTGGTAAGTCTCGATGTGCTGAACAATGCAGTTGAGCGAATTACTTATCTGCAAAAGGAAATAAGGGGGGTGAGTCTCACAGACTCAGTGATCATCAACTCCGTGAATAGGGTGTAGATGAGAAACAAGCGTGCAGCAAATAAGTTTGAAATTAAAAATACAAGATTATATAAACAATTTAACCAGAGGAAAGGATGTGTGCCTTATATGTAAAACAGAGAATTTTCTTATGCATTGTAATCATTTCAAGTAGTATACCAAATCAAGGTAGGTAAAAGTTTCCATGTCGAAACAGATTAATAACCTTATTTAAAGTAAATCATGTCAAGTATCACTTTAAACCCAATGAACATAAACGATTTCTACCGTCGAAAACGGTTGAACATAATAGTGTATAATCATCATTGGGCAGAGTTTTTTTCATCGACACGTATACAGCGCCTAAATAGGGACGGATCAGATCACTGTCCATTACTGATTTCCTATTCCACGAACAAAAATAGAATTCCCTCATCTTTTCATTTCTTGCATGCTTGGGTTTTTCATCATGGGTTTAAAAATTTTGTGGCATAGAACTGGAATTGTCCCATTGTTGGATCAGGTATACAAGCTTTTTGGGCAAAGCAACGCCGGTTGAAACAGGCCTTAAAACGATGGAATAATGAGGTATTTGAAGACATTTTTCACAACTTGAAGGTGGCGGAACAAAGAGCTGCAGATTGTGAATTAATTTTTCAACAGGAGCAGTCAATTGAGAATCGTGTAACAATGAACAAAGCATATGCACAGCTTAATCATTATCTTAGTGTGGAAGCATTATACTGAAAGTAGAAATCTAGTATTAAATGGCTTATGGAGGGTGAGCGCAACACCAAGTTCTTCCACATGCGGGTCAAGAAGAAACAAATTAAAAGCCATATATTGAAGATTCAAAATTCGGATGGCAGTTGGATTGAACAACCGGACGCAGTAAAGTCCTCTGCAGTGGATTTTTTTTCCTCTCTCATGAAGAAATAACCATGTAATATGGCCAGGTTTGATGCCTCATTGATTCCTGCTATTATTATTGATAACAATAATCTGAGTTTATGTACAAAACCATCTAGGGAGGAGCTGAGAGAGGCAATTTTTAATATTGACAAGGATAACGTTGCTGGCCCTGATGGATTCTCCTCTTATTTTTGTCAAGAATGTTGGGATATAATTGTTAATGACCTCCTAGACGTAGTAGTTGATTTTTTTCATGGGGCTGACCTCCCAAGGGGAATCACGTCCACAAGAATTGTGTTGTTGCCCAAGAATCATACTGCCTCGACATGGAGCGATTTTAGACCGATAAGTCTTTGTAATGTTTTAAATAAAATCATTACCAAGATTTTAGCTAATCGCCTTGCAAAGGTGCTTCCTTCCATTATTACAGATAATCAAAGCAGATTCGTAAGGGGGAGATTGATTAGCAACAACATCCTACTTGCACAGGAACTAATTGGGAAGATTGATAGGAAGTCAAGGGGTGGAAATATTGCTCTCCAGTTGGACATGATGAAGGCATATGATCGGCTTGAATGGGATTTTCTTTATAGAATGCTAGAGCAATTCAGATTTAATTCTCAGTGGATCTGCATGATTCGCCGTTACATCTCCAATTGCTAGTTTTCTTTGCTGATAAATGGTGGTGTTGTGGGGTACTTCAAGTCAGAGAGGGGACTCAAACAAAGCGACTCCATTTCTCTTCTTTTGTTCATCCTAGCTGCCGAATATTTATCCCGAGGGTTAAATGCTTTGTTTGCTCGATATCCATCTTTGCACTATGTTTCTGATTGCTCCATGACAGTCAGCCACTTGGCTTTTATAGATGATATTCTCATATTCACTAATGGTGCCAAATCGTCCTTACAAAAGATTCTAAAGTTCTTGTAGGATTATGAGGAGATTTCTAGACAGCGAATAAACCACTCTAAAAGCTACTTTATCACTCATCAAAATGTGGCAAATTCGTGCATACAGATCATCTCTCAAGCTACTGGTTTCATCCACAAGTGCCTACTTATCAAGTATTTGGGGGTGCCACTCTATAAAGGTACGAAAAAGGTAATGTTATTTGATGAGTTGGTGGAAAAGATCCGAGGGCGTATAGAAGGATGGGATAACAAAATTTTATCTCTAGGTAGGCAAATTACATTATTACGAAGTGTTCTGTCTTCTTTTCCTATCTATTTGCTCCAGGTCCTTAAGCCCCCTATCTGTGTGATTATGAAAATTGAAAGAATGTTCAATACTTTCTTATGGGGAGGTTCAGCAGGCACTAGACACATTCATTAGGGTCGGTGGCAAAAGACCACTCTTCCATCCAGTGAGGGAGGATTGGACATCTGCAGCCTAGGTGATGTGTTCGAGGCATATAGCATAAAGCTTTGGTGGAGGTTTATGTCTTGTAACAACATTTGGATGTGATTTATGTGGACAAAATATTGTATTGGAAAATTTCAAGGTACGTTCAGCCGAAACTTCATGATTCATAAATATGGAAATGGATGCTTGCCAGTTGCCCAAACACAGAGCAATACACTAGATGGTGGATTGGTAAGGGTGAGTTATTCTTTTGGCATGATTGTTGGATGGGTGAAACTCCCTTAGTTAATCGTTTCTCATCATTTGTTTCATCCATGACGAGAGTCTCCTATTTCTATAATGATGGAAAATAGAATGTGGATAAGTTGAACAATGTGTTGTTGGAGGATGTTGTGACGAAAATTCTAAAAATTTCGATAGATCCTTCTAGTGATGATAGGGTGTATTGGGTGCCAACCTCGAATGGGCAATTCACTATTAAGTCCGCTTAGGAGATGATTCGACAATGCCAGTCGGTAAATCCAGTGTTCAATTTAATTTGGCAGAAAAGCATTCCTTTAACTATCTCTTTTTTCCTTTGGAGGTTGTTACAGGATTGGATCCCAATTGACATGCGATTGAAAAGCAAAAGGTTCCAGTTAGTTTCTAAATGCCAACATTCCAATTCAAAGAGTCTCTCTTGCATGTCATGTGGGAATGCCCAATTACTACACAGGTTTGGAATTATTTTACAAAATTTTTCCAAATCAACATAACTCATCCCCGAAATGTTTGTCAAATTATATTGGCATGCTGGTTCTCTGGTGATTATACGGAAAAAAGACACATACGCACGTTAATGCCTTTATGTATTTTTTGGTTCTTATGGGTTGAAAGGAATGATACGAAACATAGGAACCTTGGTATGTATCCTAACAAAGTGGTGTGGAGAGTACTCAAACTTATCCATCAATTCTTTCATGGGAGGCAATTCCACCAATGGCAATGGAGGGGAGATCTATAGATTGCTTAGGCATGGGGTCTAATATTTCATTAGGTAGCCCCACATCCACCAAAAATATTCTCTTGGCATAAACCATCAGCATGTGAGTTTAAGTTGAATGTTGATGGAAGTTCCAAGCATAATTTTCAGAATGCTGCTAGAGGAGGACTTCTTCGAGATCATACAAGTACCATGATTTTTGGATTTTTTGAAAATTTTTGACCGTGTGATTCATTACAGGCAGAGTTAATGGCACTACACAGGGGTTTACTTTTGTGTATTGAGTACAATGTTACTAGACTTTGGATAGAAATGGACGCAAAAGTAGTGGTACACATGATAAATGAGGGTCACCAAGGATCCTCTAGGACTTGGTATTTGCTTGCTTCCATTTGCAGATCCTTAAGTGATATCTCTTTTCAGATTTCACACATCCACAGAGAAGGAAACCAGGCAGCAGACCATGTCTCAAATCGAGGGCATACGCACCAGAACTTGTAGGTACTTTCACAAGTGGAAGGTCAGCTTAAAGGTATTCTTAGATTAGATAAAGTTAGTTTACCTTATGTTCGCTTCAAATGAATGTAAAGGAGTAGTACTCCTAATTTATTTTTCTTCTTTTGTTATTCACATAGATTTTTGTAATATGGAAGTGTTTCAATTTTATGACGATAGTAAAAATATGGTCATAAAATGAAACACTCCACTCTAGGTGCTTTTCTTATTTTCATTTCCTGTTTTAAATTTTATTTTAGTTTATTGTCTCAATGTAATAGTAAGGAATATCTATTTTTACTGTAGCATCAAAAGTTATGCACGTAAAATGGTTTTCCTTTCTCTAGGTGCTTCTTTGAAACTTTCTTATGATCATGTAATTTGGAGGTATGGTTAGGCCCCCCTCCTTTGTACTTTTTAATTCGTAATTAATAAAATTTAATAGGGTAGCTAGGCCCAGCGTGAATTTCCAGCATTAAAAAAAAATACTCAAATAAAATCCACAGAATCAAGCAAGCTCCCACGAAATCAAATATTATTCAACCTTATACACAAATCACAAATCGTCTCGTACACGAGGAGTAAAAATTCAAGCCACAATATAAACAAGGGAGCTGTAGAAAATCATATAGTTCCATTTTCACCATGCAAAGAAATAAGAGTTTGAGAACACAAAGAGATGTCTTTCTCGAGTGGGTAATACTAATAAAACCTGTGGTCCCACTACCATGTAATAACATCTAGAAGCCTTACTTCCACCGGATTCCCACATGCCATGGCAGTCTCGACGATGTTGGCTGACATAAGAGAAATCAAGCAGTTGTAATCGCGAATATCATTGGTGGCCTAGCCACATATAACAACCTATGGACTTGCCACGTATATCATAGACCATGGCCTCAGCCATGTCTAATAGCCCATCGACAACCCAAAGAATTTTTAGCTAGAGCTCACTTGTGCACAAGGGTTACACTTAACCGACGGCCTACTCTCGAATTTCTCAATTTGATAAAACCATTTAAAATCCAAATCGGGTTTTCAAATGATCATTTCAAATCATTTTCGGAATATCGATCAAATAGCAGACTAAAACCCCTCTTCGTAAAACTTTGCAACATAAAACCTTTTACATAAGGTTTGAGAGTCAAATCAGCATGGTGAATACGAAATTCATTCATGAATGCACACTACACAAACTATAAGGCACATTTTGGACAAAAATTGTATTCAAAAGCTTGTTTCCTAGCTTTAAAATCCTTAACGTATATAGCTTATATATATATATATATATAATCAAAGATTTTCCAATATTTTCGCATCCACAAAATACCTAGGATTCTACTAGCTCATGCTTTCCACAAATTTGCATTTAAAGCAAATCATATGTATCTTTAAATAGGTACGAGAATTTTAAAATAGACACCCTCTACTCACCTTACGATAACGGGATACTATGTCGCTATTAGTTTGAAGCGTATCTAGCTATTCCTACTTGCCGGTCGCTCATTACTTCCTTCGACACGCCACCACAGCACACTATCTTTACTTTTGCACTTCCTAGCAACAATCCAAATTCAATATCTTTAGTGCATATCATTTCCACTTCTCTTTCTCATTCAATCATGAATTCTTATTCAACTAACTTATATCTTGTTACATTTTTACCAAAGTCACTTATATCCTTTAATTGCGTAATTCTTTAGATTATAAACACTGACAACTTATTCTAGACTCTAGCACACATATGAATCTTTTCCAAGGATATTTATCATATTCAGCCATCATTTCCACACCAATAACCTAGCATATGGCAGCAATTATAATTTACTTCCAATAAGCATTTTCTAAATCCACATGCACCACAATTTACATCTACATGCTGCCACCAATCATAATATCAATATTCATTCATGCACACCAATATTCATAGCCTTTTAAACCTCTCACAACAACACACATTCACACATTACATTGTTCTAAACTTTAAACTACCACAATTGCTCCTAACAACATCACATTAACATCACACTTTGTAGGTCTTACCACTTTTCTCTCACCTTAATTCCACTAGACACCCACAGGTTTGGTGGCTTGCATGTCACCAAATGGTCTCCAAATCTAGCCAATCTTTGCTACCACAAGCACAAACAATCAACATATATCTCATTTTCCTTTCTACTTGTGATTTAGAGGTTAAAACACTTATCCACCACTTAATCTAGCTCAAAACCACCATGCATTCCAAGATTCTTCCACATGCATGCCTTGGGTTCCTTGGATCTCTGTTGATCCTTGCTACCACTAACAAAACCTCACATTATAATTGGTTCAAAATGCATGCATTCAAACAAAAGAACAATTTCTACCTTCCTTACCTTGGAATCTTCAAGACAAACCACTAAAATCGTTCCAAACCTCAACAATAGTGTGTGGGTGGGGAGAAAAACCTCTCAGTTTTCTCCTTTCTCCTCCAAGGCTTAGCCCCCCTCAAAGCTTTTCTTTTCCTTCATTCCTTCCCCTTTCTCCTTTCTCTCTTTTATGTTTCTCTTTTTCTTGCTCTCGGGTGGAATTTTGTCAAGCTTTCTTTCTTTCTTTCCTTCTCTAAATGGCTGGCCTTCTTTCTCTCAATTTCTCAAGCTAACCACATATCTCTCTCTTTTACTCACTCAAAGGCATTGTTTTGCTAAGCCATCAAGCCATTTTCTTTTTCCTTTCCTTTTCTTTTTAATTGTTTATTACATTGCCACTCATTTGGACTAATCACATTTCATGCTTTCTTTTTCTCTTCATTTCATTTGGCCAACTTCCAAGACCAATAAAAAAACATGCATCAATTTCCTTTTATTCTTATTTGGCCATTTTGCCAACCAATAAGCTTTCATGCACCAATTTCCTTTCTTCCATATTGGCTAAACACCCATCCTTCGTTATCCTTTATTTCTTTATTCCACCAATCATACTTCATGCACAACTTAATCTTATCTTTTATTTGGTCTTCTATTAATTTATTCAAGTCATACACACCTCACATCTTCCTTTTTCTTATTTGGCCACTTAATGCACCAATACCATTGTATGCAAAATAGATCTAATCTTAAATTTACTATTTTTCCTTTTTACCATGCATGGTAGGGGTCCCACATGTTCTCTACTACTTCTTTTTTACATGCCATCATTTGCATGTAATAGTGAATTTTTGCTTGCAAATTCCATCATTCCACATAATTTAAATTCCCTTGGTTAGTAAATTTCCACTTAACTCCAAATTGTAGTAATTGCACATAAGTCCTCGACTTTTCCTTATTTAGCATTTGTCCCACCAAACTTTTCATCCTTTACAATTTAATCCTAGATCATTTCATTTAATTCTGATTTTTTCATATCTTTTTTCCTTTACATGTATACAATTAAAATATATAACTTGCACTTCACCAAGATATCACTATAATATTTAAATATATACTTACCCGATCGTGCTCTATTAAATAAAGACATGCGGGTCCCACTTACATTGTTCTTCTTCAAAAATTCTCTTGTTCTTCTTCTCCCCAATTTAGATTGACCTTATACTCCTCTTCTATGACTAATCTCGACATCAAATAAAATATTAATATTTTAATATTATTTTATTCTAAAATTTTACACTTGTCTCCTCGAGTCTCAAAACGTCTTATTATGCCCCGATTCACTTCCAAATCACCTTTTAATGTGCTAATTAATCCTTGACAAAAATATTATTATTTAATTATTATTTTCGCCTGTGCAGAATATTTTACTCTTAAACATTCCTTCCACCTTTCACCGCTTTTTGGCACGTAAATTTCACATCAATTGGCCCTTTGTCTTATCAATACAGTTATGTTGACTACTATACAGGGGTACAGAGTGTTACACACTACTTAAACATGAAAGGCTTATCTCAAAAATAAAATTGAACACCATGTAAAAATTTCTTTGTTTGATGGAAATTTAAATTTGGGGGAAAAATATTGCTTACTAGATAGCTCACAAAGTCAGCATACCAAGGAATTGATTTCTTACCCACACGAAGGATTTGTTCATCAGGAAAAGTTGCCTTGATTAAGGTTGAATCCTTACTTTGAGCTTTATTCTCCAATCTTGAGAAGTGGTCTGCCACTTGATTTTTGTTATTTTTCTATCACGAATCTCTAAATCAAATTCCTATAACAAAAGAATCCACCGTATCAATCTTGGCTTAGCATCCTTTTTGGCAATCAAATATTTGATCGTTGAATGGTTAGTGTACACCATCAGCTTTGTCCCCACTAGATAGGAACAAAATTTGTCAAAAATAAAAACTACAGTCAAAAGCTCTTTTTTTATTATGGTATAATTTTTATGTGCCTCATTCAAAGTCTTGCTAATATAATAGATGGAATGAAAGATTGTATTCTTCCTTTGTCCCAAAATAGCTCCCATCGCACAATCACTCATATCACACGTTAGTTTCAAAAGGAGAGTCCAATAGGACTAATTATAATAGGTGTAGAAATTTATCTTTTCTTCAATTCATCAAAAGCAACAAGATAAGCATTATCAAAATTAAATGTCATGTCTTTTTCCAATAAATTGCAAAGCAATTTAGAAATTTTTGAAAAGTCTTGGATAAATCTTTAATAAAAACCAACACAACCTAGAAAACTTATAATACCTTTGACATTTATTAGTGGTAGCTTCTCAATTGTTTCAATCTTCACTTTGTCTACCTCAATGCTGCTACTAGAGATATTGTGCCAAGGGACAATACCTTCTTGCACCATGAAGTGACATTTTTCCCAATTGAGCACTAATTTGTTTCTTCACATCTATTGAGTACCCTAGCAAGATTCATAAGACAATCATCAAAATTATTTCCAAAATAGAAAAATTATCCATAAATACCTCCAAACATTGCTCCACCATGTTTGTGAATATGGCCATCATACATCTCTAAAAGGTGGCAGATGCATTACATAATCCAAATGGCATTCTTCTAAAAGTAAATGTGCCATAAAGACATGTACAGGTAGTCTTTTCTTGATCTTCAAGGGTAAGAGCAATTTGATTAAAACTAGAATTACCATATAGAAAACAATAATATTCCTTACCAGCCAATCAGTCTAACATTTGATTAATGAATGGACAAGGGAAGTGATCTTTCCTTGTAGCTTTGTTAAGCTTGCAATAATCCATACAAACTCTCCATCTAGTCACAATTGTTGTTGGAATAAGCTCATTATTGTCATTGGAGGCCACCATCATCCTCCTTTTCTTAAAAGCACATTGAACTAGACTTACCCATGAGATATCGAAAATAGGATAAATTATTCTAGCATCGAACAACTTAATATTTTTTCCTTGATCAGTTCTTTCATGATGGGATTCAATCTTCGTTGGTCTTCAATTGTGGATTTATGATTTTCCTCAAGAAGAATTTTATGCATGTAGATAACTAATCATTCTCAACCGTTTGGTTTCTCTCCAAGCTTACGTCAAAATTTCCATAACCATTTATATCCTCTTGTGCTCATCACATTTAATAGGTAAAGTCAATATTTTCAAATTCATCTCATCCTATAACACTTGTCAACAATCAATAAATCCCACTTTAGAATACTCTTTCCATATTGTATAGTAACTTCACCATATAGTATCACGGCACTATGTTCCTCCATTCTACTATCATGCATACTCCACAAAAATTAATTAAAAGATTTACGTACCATAACTACTGCTAATTCCATTTAATCATGTCTTCAATACTCCAAACTTGTAAATTACAACTCCAAGAGTATGTCCATATATTAATAATCTTTATATATTTCATGATCATGAAAACTACAACTTTCAAAATAGCTTTCTATCATATGCACACTATTAGAACATTAATTTCAACATATTTAATCTACCTTTGGTGGTACGTCAAAATCATCCTTGTCTCAGTTGCAATCCAGAGGAATCTTTCCTCTGCATATCCGTACGAGCTAGTGGCGATGGAGCAGCTGCCGTAGCCCATCTTAACTGTGGGCAATCTCTCCTAATGTGACTCGGTTGATCACAGTAAAAACATCGTACATACTCTCTACACGGCCCGAAATGATATCTCCTACAATTTTTGCATCTATGAGAACCTCTAGAACTCTTCCCAAAAATAGTCATCATAGATCTGTTAAATCTCGGAGGCCTCTGTTGTGTTTGTGAAAATGGAGGTTGGAAAGATGCTATTGAAACGGTAGTAGTACTTCCTGAAATAGAGGAGTCTTTGCCCCTTTTTGGTGGCTGATTAGAAGATACACTCAGATTTCTCTTTTTTGCTAACTCAGCTCGTAGACTCCTATTTTCATTCACAAGCTTCTTAGCTCTTAAAGCCATTTGCACCACCTCTTTAGCTACGATTGCATCCGATTCACCCATAGAAGAAACACAACTATGTTGCCTAGCCTCTTTAAGCTTCTTAGAATCAGAAACATCTAGCACTGGTGGTGGTATTGAAGGAGCAGCTGAAGGAACTGTAGGAAGAGCTTGACCAGCCTGAGCTTGGCCAACAATAGCAGTAAAAAAGGCTATCAATGCCTGAACTGCCTCAGGAGGCATGGCAAGAATACTAGTAGGTAGTAGAGGAGGTGAAGGATGTGGAGGAGTCTGGGTCTATTCAGCAGCATGTGCTGCCCGAATAGTAGACGTAGTCGATTCCCCCTCTATAAGATCTAGCTGACGATGTTGGGAACGACCTCTTTCCCTCCTAGCTGACCTAGTGAGAGGTAGGTGTTCACGTCGAGGAGACATGATAATCTATAAGAGGGAACAAAGCGAGTTTAGGCAACCTCAAGCTCTACATGTTGATGCATGTATTCTATTCAACCTAACCTAACTTAACTCGGGGCCACACTAACACTATAAATTTTAAAACAACTTTAAA
Source organism: Theobroma cacao (assembly GCF_000208745.1). Classification (NCBI taxonomy): domain Eukaryota; kingdom Viridiplantae; phylum Streptophyta; class Magnoliopsida; order Malvales; family Malvaceae; genus Theobroma; species Theobroma cacao. Next base: position 7,892,794 of record NC_030859.1, on the reverse strand, counting down.
CCCAAAAACTCTAATCTTTAAAACCAAAAGCTCTGATACCACCTTAATTGTCATGACTCAGTACACCCCTCAAGCCCATGACAACCGTCGCGACGTCCCGATAAACATTCACTGCCCGGATTGCCAACCGAAACCTCGTAAGGCTTTAATATCAGTTTTCGCACCTCTCCTATGAGCAACAGTTGTTAACTATCATGTTTTGATAGATTATAAACTATTTTCAAATCAAAACAATAGAAAAATATTTTTTTCTCACAGGTGCATTTTGGTCATTTTTCCTCAAAAATCTCGAAACTAGCTAAATATGTGGTAGGCGAGTACAAAACACATAATTCATAATCAAAAATAAATTTGGATGTCGAAAACATTTGTTTAAAATGAAATTATGTCTATTAGAATAAAATAAAAATATTGAATAAAATATTCAATTTTCTCATAAAACAATATTTTTAGAACACTGCGTAAATAATTTTTTTCTTCAACGTAAAAGTAAAATAAATTCATATATACTGTAATACAGTAAGCTAGAGTATTTAATTTAATTTACAGTAACAAGTGGGACCTCGAATAATCATAAGTAAGAAAGACTGTGAAACTACAGTTTGGAAGATGCAAATCCAATGGTAGTCCTCGATGAAATCAGCTATCTATAGACTATCCTGAGCCTGAAATGGGTGGAAAAGAGGGTGGTGAGATTATATAATCCCAGTGAGTAAACAAATACCATCTAAAATATCTAAAGTTGAGTAAATGGAGACAGATAAAATAAATCATCATACTTTAATTTATCACCTTTCAACTCATTTCAACCAAATAAAATTCAATTCATTTAAATCGAGTAATCAACATGACTTATGAATTTCTTAAAACTTGACTCATGCCAAAAATTATTATCATACTCAGTTATCAGGGATACCTTGGCCGAGGGCTATCCCAACTGAGTCCACCAAGGATATTATAAAGTTATGTACGCAGAAATCATGTTTTTATTTTGAAAACATAGTCGTTCCTTGGCGTTGGTTGAGTTCTCTCTCACGTGGTGGTTTCGCGTGAAGTGAACTCTAAAATTTATACCTCAGGAGTTACCCTACTTGCCTCTCCAACTGAGGTAAAATATAAAGGGATTTCGTGCCCCTCAAATAGGCTGATCCACAGAAAACCCGCCCACTGCAGCAAGCTTAACCCACCATACAATAAAATTTGCAATAGCATGACATGGCAATTATTTTATTTTATAGCCTTCCAAGGCAAATCAACAATTTATACATTTCCAACACATTTGCCAATTCAACAATTCATGCCAATATTATCATAAGCCAATCAATTAGAAACATAAATTCATAATACATCAAATGGTCTCCAATTACTCTATTTTCAAAGCCATCATTCAATTTTAAGACAATTTATAAAATCATTTCATTTAAACACATTTTGTTTATAAAACCTAAAGATTTACCATTTAAACTCATTTTCCATAAAATCACAAAATTAGATAAAATCCACTTTAGATAATTAAGACGATTGTAAGGTTACTCACTATTTCGGGAGTCGAATTTCTAAAGTACTCCGACAATCGATCTTCGGGTACAATTTCTTTGCCCTTGTCGGAGGATTCACCACCTAGATATAAGGCACAATCAAACTATTTACACACTGGTATTGCAAAATGCACTAGTAACCATCTAACCCCGGTATTGGCCTAATTCGTCTTATCACCCAATTAATTGGCCAACATGTCCAATTTAGCTCCAAATTGCTCCATTTCTTTTCCAATACCTTAATTCACCAAACACAAGTCAAATAACCTAAATTTTGGCAAAACCATCTTCACTTTTCTTCTTAGAATTTTTTCCCAATAATGGTGCATTAACATCGTGATTTTTTTCCTACTACTTTTCCACACCGTAATTCATCATTTTCTAACCAATTCTCTTAAAATAAAAATCAAATTCATCCTCACTCAATACAAGGTAGGTTCGGCCATTGATGGGTGATGGGAAAAATGAATTCTTTTCTTATTGTTTCGCTTCTAGACATGGTAAACTAACTAAAAACACTAACACAACTTGAAAACAAATCAATCCAACATCATTCTCTCTCCATACCCATTTGGCTAGCCATGAATTCACCATGAAAACATGTAATTTAACCATGGAAAATGAGGAGAAATGCTTAAGGAAAACAAATTTCAAGTTTAAATTGAGAAATCCTACCTTTTTCACTTGTTTTCCTTGATTTTTCACACTTTTTCTCTTGAAATTCTCCACCTAGGGTTTGTTCTTTCTTTGTTTCTTTTCCTTGCTTGGCCAAATATTTGGAGAGAAGTGAGAGGTTTATAGGCTGATTTTTAAAAGAAATAATAAAATATTCTAAGCTTGACAAGTGTTATTTTATTATTGGTATATTTTTAAAACTAAAAAAAAATTTAAACTTTTTATCTTCACCACATATATTTTCTCACTTATCGATAACATAAAAAGTCAATGGATGAATTCTATGAGCATGACAAGTGTTGGTGGTGTAAAATTACCATTTTGCCCTTGGGGTGGCAAAATGATTATTTTGCCTTTATCCTCGAAAAACGTCGAAATTAAAATTCTTCACTTCTCAACCTCAAATTATACTCCTAATGATCAATTTTAGTCAAAAATTTCATCTAACACTTATATCTTAACCTCAAGTTGCAAAATGACCATTTTACCCCTAAATTATGAAAATTTTAATTTGACTCCAAATCGGTCCTCGAACTCCGAATCACCATTTTAAGTCATTCTGAGAATTTAAAATTCTCAATTTCATCTTAAAATCTGTATTTGGACTAGTTCAAGGCTTAATTCAACTTAATTGTACCATTTGGTACATTAGAGTCTTATAACGATTTTTCGGGGCTTTCCAAGTGTGCAAGCATATTGTCAATCATATAAATGACATGGTAATTATTTTATAAGGTCGGGCTTGACAACAAATCTCATCAAGATTAATGGCATTCAAATCCTTAGCCTCTTAAATAGTAGTCACTTTTGGCTTCCAATTCTTAAGTAGGCTTTTAAGAAGTCTTTTGACAAGTTCATGTTTAGGACTTGGCTTACCTAACTGACTAAGTTTGTTGGTGATGTTAGTAAACCTATCAAACATGTTGGTGATATCTTCACAAGATTCCATTTTGAACATTTTATAGTTATGGGTTAGGAGAGTAATTTTAGACTCCTTGACTTATGAAGTCTTTTCATGAATGATTACAAGTTTGTTTCAAACTTGTTTGGCAGTGATGCAATTGGACACTTTGTTAAATTCTGTGGGAGTCAAGGCACAATATAGAGTATTAATTGCCTTAAATTTTGTTTGGACTTTTTTGGTTTTAGTTTTAGTCCATTTAGCTTTCGACTTAGGAATCCTTTCACTAGTCACAATATTAGTGGTTGAGGGGATATAAGGTCCATCAGTGATAACATCCCACATTTCATAATCTATCGCTTTTATGTAAATGGATATTCTAGTGCTCCAATAAGGGTAGTTTGATCCATCAAACAGAGGTGGTCAGTTTGTGGACTATCCCTCAGCAACAATAGATTTTTAAAGAGTCATTGGATCTTCCCTATGGATGTTAAGCCTTAAAAATAAGGGATAGACTCTAGTACAACTTGTTGGTCCTTAGGTGTGTGTTAATGGGGGGTGAATAACACTTTCTAAATACCACTAAATTGAAGTTCTAATTAAAAGCTTGTTAAAGGTAGATGATGAAAAGTTGAGGACCAAATGGAAGAATGATTTAAAGGAGAATGAAATGAAGAAATAAAAAATGGTAGACAATGCACAGAGATCTATAATGGTTCGATCTCTTTGACCTACATCCACTACCTTGATCCTCCAATCAAGGATTTTCAAATCAATTCACTAGAATCAGTGGATTTCCTAAGCATCCACCAAGCTTTTACAATGGCTTTTCACAGGCTCAGCCACAACCTTTCAATAGTGGTTTTTCATGGGATCAACCAAAACCCAAAATGAAACTTTCTAATGCTGAGTTAAAACCTACAACAAAAACGAAGCTAACCTAAGCTTGATCAATCCCCTTAGAGTGCCTTGCACATTCTAACTAATTAAGAAATATAGATTTGAAGGTGTACCTATGATCACTAAGCTGATCTAAATGGTACAAGATGAATGGCTAAAAACTACTATAAAGATTGGAGTGGAACACAAGAAGAATTGAAAGGATTTTTTCTATTTTTGGGTTCCTTTTGTTCTTGAAAGTATCTCATATACTTCTTAGCCATTGGAGATGTCTTTTATACTTGAAAGATCAACTTTGATGGATGTTGACAGCTTTTGACCGTTGGAAACAGTTTAAAATCCTTTCTAGCCGTTAGTTTATCTTTAGCCATTCAAATTCAAATTTATGACAATGAGCATTTAGTTGGTTAACCATACTTCTTAGTCGATTAAGTCTTCTTTATCTCTAAGCCTATTTTACTCTGTTAATCTACTAGGAAAGACTTTAACCAATTAAGAGCTTACTGTTTCTAGAACAACCAACTTCACCAACTTTTCTTTGTTTGAGTCATTCTTTTCTTAGCTTGTTAATACTGATCTTCCTTTACCTTTATTCTTCACAAATGATTGCCTTCTCTTTAGATCTTCACTTTTGGATTTTAGCTAACTAAGTCCCTTGGTTAACCAACTAAGAGGCTTCTGTTTGTAATTCATTTTGTGACTCTTTGTTCTGATGAGTTTTGATGTTAGATTTCAAGTAATTGTTTTTTTAAATGACATATGTTTTTGTCTTGCACACTCAAGTAATAAAGTTAGACATTAAAGAATGGGAATGTTTTGTTATCATAAAAAACTCAAGGTGTCAACATATATGTCTATAGTAATCAATTAAATAAGGTTCATTAAGTTAGTGTTCTAATTTGGCTAGGTATGGATTTAGGCGTATGTCTAATGTAATTATTAATCAGATCACCTAAGTGACATTAATATACATTATTCAAATCTCAATATAATCTAAAATTATCTATTGAGTTTCATTCAAATTAACAAATCATTTAATTGTTGGCTAGATAATCAAAAGCATTAAGAAAAGATTGATTAAGCAAAACTATACCCGTTCATAATAAATAAAAGGGAAACAAATATTCCAATTATATGTTGAAATCCATCATAATCCTAAAAAAATAGTTTAGCTCATAATAATTGATAAAAACATTATCCAAAGAAAATTAACCATTAATCCAAGTCAATGAATTAAGAAAAACACAAAAATGGAGAGAGAAACAAATAGTTAAGGCTTTTTTATCTCAATTTTCCCTCAAATTTTCTTGCTTTCTTGCTTTGTTTTCGACTTTCATTCTCTAGAATAGTTTCTTGTTGTCGTCTCTTCAAAGCCTTTGAAAAAGGTCCTTTAAATAGTCCATAAAGCCTTGGATTTTGGAAATCCCATAAGTGTGTATAATATGGCAATACGCCGGCACCATGACGCTGCCCTCCTTGGCACTGCAGTGCAGTGGTCTCGGCTTTCTATATGATGAAAATTTTTTTTCTGGCATTGCGGCCTCACTTTCTTAGCACCATGGTGCTATGCTTTCTAGATTTTGTATGAGACACTAGTGCATCACGAAGCTACAGCCTTGAACAAGTCAAAGTCGTGGCCCTTATTCCGTTGTGCTACCTTGTGTAGAACTACAGCAGTCCATTCTTTTCTAATGCGATTTTTACGTTAATCTATTCTAAACTTGTCACAACCCAAACCGGGGAGCCATGACTGACACACGAGCCCAATAGGTAAAGCTTGTGATACCCTAGCAAGCCTAAAAAATACAAACCAAATTAGATTATACATATTTAACCAAGGGTTTCCACATCATATATATTCATAATGTCATTTAAATTCAAAGACATATAAATTGCCCCTCGACATATAGTTCATACACAGTACTTAATATCCTACATACAAGCCATATGTTGGCTAATAAAATGGGTTCATCTCATACAACACTTAACACAACGATAACATAAAGCAACATAGCACCAACACATACTAAAAACTAAACTGGAAGTGGAAAACTTAGGCTAAACTCAACGAAATGGACATATCGAAACAAAGACCTATAGACTGCTAAAATATGTCTGTCAACGGACGAGCCTAGCCATGCATTACCTAGTAGCTTATTTATTTGCACATGGTACAAAAAATAGGTGAGTCATCTAATACTCGGTGAGGGGTGTAGGTAAATCAAACATATTAATGTAAATGATCATATACACAAATGTATATACATATAATTCACTACTGTGCATATAAAATATTCTAACAAACATCTCAAAACAATAGGGGTATATGATTCATCCCTGATGGTCATTCCATAAATCTCACAAATCATACTCATGTCGCTATGTTTCACATATAGAGCATATCAAATTAGGCCTACCCTCGAAGCCATTACAACCCATTGGCACACCATAGTTTCTAGAGCATCGCATCGAATCTAAACTTATCTCTACCTTTTCTAGGCTATAACATATCACTCACAATTCAAATTGTAATTGCAAAGTGGTTTTCCCTAGACATAGTCAAATCTCGCTCAGTCGCCAATTAGCAAACTCAAATCACGCTCAGGGCTAAATCATTGATGGAGTATCAAATCACACGCGTGCCGAAGCAACTAGTGGTGAGTCAGATCCTGCTCCTAGTTAAAACATTTGGTGGAGCATAAATAATGCTTAATGTTGAAGCAACTAGCAGAAAATCAAAGTCATCATCCATAGTAGTCTCAACGGATGGCATCAAAACACTACAGGCGGGAATCACAGGTGGGACTAATACCACTGTTCCTACTTACCACCATCCCTACAAGCACAAGACATAGTCATAGGGAATAGGACTCCACTCAACCTCAAATTAGATCAACATTTGAAATTTTCATCATCATATAGAATACAAATCCACAAATGAGGCCATCATGCCCTTGATATCATATACGTACCATTCACACTACATATGACACTTACTAAGCTTCAGACATTAATGAGCCTAATATAGTTCTAAGTGCTCTTACTCTTTAAGGCAACAAATATTCATAATTCTCTAAGAGAATAATTGTCTTGAGTAAGCTACTCCTAGATGTCACCATTCTCACTAGACCTCCTAGTTTAGGCTCAAACTTTTTCCATAAGGTGGCTAGCACTAAGGTACACATACACATCACATATATCATATATATTTAGTTCTCTAGCCTAGGCATCTTAATCTAGGCGCACATACATCATTCTAGTACCATGGCAGTGCATTTAACAATGCGTCATGCATGACATGCATTTTCAAATAAAAACCCACTTATGGTGACAGTCAAAGGCAATCTCCACCACCGAGCTCCACTTTTAGCCTCCCTCGTATCCTAGCTCACCAACGAGCCAAATAACTCCAATTTTGCTTTGAACAAATGAATATATTAAATAATTAAATCAAAAATCTAAACTTAAAATTCCAACATATTGAGGGGAGATTCACCAAAGTTGGGAAAATTAGATTTCTAGGTTATTAATCGATTAAATCAAAAATAAATTGGTAAAAATGTTTAATTTTACCTCAAAAGTGGTTTCCCAAGCTCCAATTCTCTTTAATTGAGCCTAAAAATCTATTTGGGGGTTAAGATTTCATACGGGTAGAGAGAAAAAGAGAAAGTTCTTTTATTTATAAAAGGGTAGACAGTCCGAAACTTTTTTTTTTGTGATTAGTCATTGATGTATCGATACGTTTGGAAATGTATCGATACATTTGCACGGATTTCATTCAAATCTATCTATACACGAAGCTATGTATCGATAAAATTTGAGCAGTATGCTCAGTGCCCTAAATGTATCGATACATGGGGAAATTTATCAATACTTTTTCCATAGAGGGTCCCTTGCTTCAAATATATCGATACATTTAGACAATGTATTGATAGATGTTCATCCCAATTCAAATCGATCGATACATTCAAGAATGTATCGATAAAAAAACCTTTAGAATGCCTCATATTTTTTTTCTACCAAGAATGTATCAATACATTTTCCCCCATAGGCACATTTACAACTCTCCAATCTTCCAAAAATGCAAATCTTAACACCTAAAATCATTCCCTTTTTAAATCATACCTCAATCAACTATTATAATTCAAAATTCTCATAAATATATCCTTAAGTGTAACATCAAACTGAAATCAAAACCTCAAACTTTAAGATTTTGCAGATAGTTTCATAAAATAAAGTTTCCTAAGTGTCATAATGCAACTCCCATACAATTAGCATATTTAACATACCATCCAAGTTCTTGAAACACAATGTGTTTCAAAATGATGCTCAATTAACTTAGTTCATAATGAAAATAAGGGGTGTTACAGAATTACGCAAAATAGTAAACATGAAAGTTGTAGCCTTGTCTCTTAACTTTATAATGGCTCTAGAATCAAGTTAATTGGACTTTTGTACCTCATGTAAGCATTTCTCAGTAAATTTTCCATAAATATAACAAAAATCAACAATAGCTATACTTAAAGTAATTTAAAACAAAATAACATAAAATTATACTAAAATAACTTAAATTAAACTAGTCAACATGTAATCAAACTTAACTAAGAAAAACACCTAAAATGCTAAAATCTAACTCTAAAATCTCATAGACTTAGTTACTTAAGTTTCCAAAATGTGTCAAAATAGCTCTATATGGTAGAGTTATCAAGAAATTGGAGGATCCTTTTCAATACGTTTTTTAAATTTATCTCTTTGGCAAAGAAATGGATGATCCATTGGCAAGAATTGTTGACAACAATAAAAAAATAAGGCTTATTCCCATATTGCAAGATGAAACTCTTCCCATGTTTGATGCAATACTATGAGACCTTGACCTCTATAGGCTCGTAACTAGGCATAGACGCAACAACACGGGCTAGGGGTAATTTCGTCATTTTTTTAGTAAGCCCCTAAAAGTAAGTTTTAAACAATATTATGGCCTAAATAGGCCTAAGGCATAACTGGATGATTATATAAGGGTAAAATGACAAAGGAAACAAAAATTTTGATGATTTTCACAGGGGGCAAAATGGTCATTTTTCACCTCGGGTTAGAATTTTTAAGTTTTCATAAACTCAAACATTTCTAGACCATAATGGACCTTGTCCCAATGTCAAAAGAGTAAAAATATTGCATAAAAGATTTAAGGGGAATAAGCTAATTTGTGGAGGGGCATTTTGGTAATTTAAGTGGAGTGGATAACCTTGGGCTATAAATATATCTTTCTTCCAGCAGCTTTTCTTCTTCTTCTTCTTCTTCTCTTTCACATTGCTTCCTAACCTCCATGAAAGCTTGATAAGAAAGCTCCACAACCTTCCTCAAATAGCTCCAAATTTCATGCTTTTGGGGCACCCTTTCCATAAACCCTTGTGCTCTTCCATTCTCTTTCTTTAAAACTCTTGAAAAAAAATCTTGTTCCCATACTCTCTCTCACTAGTTAGGTGTTTCAAAGAGAGAAAGAGGAAGCTTTACAATAGTTTGGAGAATTGTTGGAAAGAATTTCAAAGTTTCAAAACTATTAAGGTGAGTAGTAAATTAGAGTTGAAATTTTAGTGTGAGAATGACTAGAGATTGATTTGTGAATACTTTGTAATTGAGATTTGTTAAATTCACTTTGGAGTGATAGGGTAATGAGTGTGGATAGCCATTTAAATGGCCATTGAAAGCTAGCTAAGAGAAAGCTCTTAGAATTATAAGTATATGACTTGAATTAATGGTGATGTTAATGTGATGATAGGTTCTAATGAAGACACACCGTGCCAATTGGACCATTAGTGAAGTTAGAGTCGGTTAAAGGCTCAATAAATACCGGTGAGTGAACTTGCATTTCAAACTTGTTTTGGGGAATATGAATAATTTTATCCAACTTGTCTTTGAAAATGTATGCCAAGGAACAAGCCTTGATTAGATGTTTTTGATATTGTGAAATGGAAAACGTGTATAAGGATGAATCCATGTGTTTATTATTATGTTGTGTATTGATGAATGATGTTGGGTGATGATGTTGAGGTGTGCGAGTAGGGAGTGCACACATGACGACGATAGAGTGTGCGAGTAGGGAGTGCACACATGACGATGATGGAGTGTGTGAGTAGGGAGTGCACACATGATGACGATGTATGTACATATATATGTGTGTGTTATAGAAAGTTCATGAATATGTATATTGTAAAACCCGACCCTATAAACACATGTCATGACATACATGCACTGAGTAGCATGTTATTATGCTAGGAAAGTCCTAAGAATAGACAAAACCCGGTATTGTACCTAACGGTACACTTGAGTTGATTTAACCTCGAACTAGTTCAAATAGGAATCGTATGATGAAATTTAATATTTTACAGTCCAGGAATAACTAAAAATGATTGTTCGGAGTTCGATGGTTCATTTGAGGAAAAATTGAAATTTTTGATGTTTAGGGGCAAAATCGTCATTTTACCACCAAAGATAATAATTTGATCATGGAGTGAAATTTTTGATCAAGATTAACTATTTGGAGTATAATTTAATGATAGGAAGTGAAAAATTTCAATTCTGGCAATTTTCAAAACATAAGGGCAAAACGGTAATTTTGTCACCCTTGGGTAAAAATCGTAATTTTCACCACCCAAAACTTGTCAAAATCATAAGATTTACTTATTTTTGGTATGAATAACTATGGTATGTTAAGTGGTGAAAAATTGAAGTTTAAAGGATGAAATTTTAAAAACGGGCCAATGGAAAAGTGACACATGGCACTTTTTAATTGTTTAATATTATTTTAATAGAAAATCAGCCCATTTAAACCACACATCAGGTGATGGCCGGCCATAAGGAGAGAACAAGAGAGAAAATAGAGAGGAAAGGAAGAAAAGGGAAAAACCAAAGGAAAACTAGAAAATTCAAAGGGAAAATCGCGTTTTTCGTCTGTTTACGCATCTAACGGTAACATTTTTCGACTTTAGCTTGATTTCTAATTTTCTTATGCCTTTATTTCCATTTAGCATGCTTGAGGAGAGAGATCAAAAAGTGAAACCAAGGGCTGGCCGAATTTCAAAGGGAGAGATTTTGAAATTTTTAGGTTTTGATTCTTAGTTAAATTAGTAGTTTTAGTTAGTTAAATGTGTATAGAAAAAACAAAGTGAAAAATTAACCGAGTAAATGTCTCATTTTTATCGAATTTTTCAAGGAGGAAAGTGAGTTTATTTTGGTGATTTTAGAAGGTTATTGGCTGATATTTAATGGTTAGAAATGTTGGAGAGAAAATGGGACAATTAGAGCTAAAATGGAGCGCGTTAGCAATTTAATGGGTAAAGTGCCAAAAATAGGTTAATACCGCGTTTAAGCCGTTTTAGGCTATTGCATTTTATACCATTCATTAGTATAGGATTTAAGTCAATTATATAGTTATTTAGCATCAATGTGGTGAATTGGGTAAATTTTGCAATGTGTTTAGGAGGAGAGCCTTTCGGTAAAGGCAAGGAAGTCGTACTCGACGAACAGTGATTGGGGCACCTAAAAAGCAATTAGTTTGTACAAACGGTGAGTAAACCTATTATTATTGTAAATTATCTAAAGTTTATTTCTAAATGCTTTTCATGGATTTTATGAAATGAAAATGAGATTAAAATGGGATTTTTGATGTTTTAGAAATAAATGTGACAAACAAAAATATATTGTGTTGATTATGAAAGTGAGTAATTGGAGGCTGCCAATTATTTTGAAATATATATTTTCCCATGAATGGCTTATGATATATGAGTATATGTGGCTATATGTTATAATTGCATTAGGAATTTATGTAAGTTGTCTTTTACTATGCAGGTTGGGTAAATAAATAAAAGCCACGTTATACTGTCGAAATTTTATTAAAATTGGTGGGTTTAGTCACTACAGTGACAAGTTTTCGTGGACTGCCTATTAGAGGGGCACGATAAACCTGGTTATATAGTTACTCTGGTAGTAGAGGCGAGGAGGGTAACTCTCGGGGTAGTGTTAGAGCTCACTTCACATCGAACTCCCATGTGAATGTGTAACTCGGCCAACTCCAAGGAACGGCTTGTTTTCAAAACTAACATGTGTTTAACATGTAAATATCTTAACAACCTTGGTAGACTCGGTTAGATGCCTCGGCCAAGGTATCCCTAAGGATTAGCTTTGGCTGAGCCTTGTTTTTAATAAAAGTCAAAAGCCTTAACAACTGTTTTAGTAAATTACAAATATTTTATGGTTTAAGAAATAAATTGAAAACCTTATGAAATGGTTTGTAATTTGTTGTTCAAACTTGCTTCCATGATACTCGCCTTTAGATATTTATGATAATGTCTGTTTACTCATTGGGATTGCGAAATCTCACCCACATCCTTTCCAAATATTTCAGGCCTGTACTAGCTTGTAGATACCTGATTTTGTCGAGGATTCCAGTTGACCCTTCTATCTCACAGATAGTAGGTTACTATCACCAACACTTGGTGTAGTTACGGGCCACTTGTCATTGTAATTATTATTATACATTATAACTTTGTAAATTATTGTATGTATGAATTTATTTTACTTCCACATTGCAAAAGATTACTTACATGTGTTTCTATAAATATTGTTTTATATAAAAATACTATATTTTTGTCTTTTGATTTACTTGAGCCGAAAATGACTGAAAATTGTTTAAAACTGATATATAAGCCTTGCGGGGTTCTGATTGGTATTCCGGGTAATGAGTATCAATCGGAACGTCACGACGATTGTCATGGGCTCGAGGGAGGTTCCGGGTCGTGACATATATGGTTGAAATGCATGTGAAATTTGTCATGTTAAACTTTGGGAAATTACATGAGTTTCATGTTGTGTTGGTCATGTGAACCGGGTGGCCTTTGCTTGAGAAAAGAGGGAATTTTTGTTGGTGCCCTGTTTCTCGCTACAGCGAGAAACTCTCGAGTTGGAGGGGTATTGTTGGCCAAAAATCTCGTTGTATTCTCGCTGCAGCGGGAACGTTACTGTAGCTTCTCTCTGCAGCGAGAAACTTTCTGTTTTGTGATCAAAAATTTCACTGCAGCGAGATTTAATCTCGGTATAGCAAAAAACTTTCTATTTTTCTCCTCATTTGGTTCGGTTGCTACCTTATTTTCCATTTCTTTAGTACCATAGTTGGGCATGGACTTCCAACATTAAAGAATAAATGAATTAAGTTTAAAATGATGAGGTTTGGTGAGAAACCCTCGGCCAGTTAAGAAACCCTTGGCTAAATGATAATTTAAGTCAAGTGTCGCTGCTGTAAAAATTCATTCTCGTTGCATCTACGTTGCAGCAAGAATGCCTTTCTGCTGCAGCTAAGACCTGTCGTTGATTTGACCTGATTCGCATGAATGCTATTAAAGTTTCACTCTCCAAATCTTTTGTTGAGCATGGACCCTTTTCATAAAGTGATTTACTCATGTGGGGTTTACATGAGGGGTTTAATAAGAACTAAATAAATTGCATTGTTTTGGAAAGGAATGCATCATGATTTTGTTAAACATTCCTTATGGTATGCTTGTTCCCTTCTTGTTCACTAACTGAGTTTATACTCACCGTTTTCAACTTTATGTTTTGAAATCACGAGGCAGTTGGTAACTAGGTCGAGGTGTCCTCGTAGACTTGTATCCATCTTTTGGTAGGTGTCTCGGTATTCAGTAGGAGTACATTCATCCGAGTCTCTCCGCTGCAAGTCGAGTACTCTTTGTTGTGTATAGACAAACCGATGTAAATTATTAAATTATGTTTAGACAATATATGTACTCTTTGATTGGTATGCCACTATGAGATGGCAATGTTTAGTATTATTTTGATTCAAAGTTATAAAATGTGACTTAGCAAATTTTTAATGGAAATGGTGAAAAGGTTATATTAATAGGCTTGCTTGGGCTTAGTGGACTACGTCCATTGGGCTCATGCGCTGGTCATGGCCCGGAATTTGGGTCATGACAAATACAAATATGATAAATGTTCACGAGTACTCCACTAGGACAACCATATGCAGGAAAGTCACTAAAGCTCTATAAGAATGTTGCTTGTAGAATAAAATTTTGTTTCATAAAGGCATTGAGCGTGACAACACCTTTGTCCTATAAAAGTTTTAACTCATCTAACAAAGGTTGCAGGAAAACATTTATGTCTTGTCCAAGACTTTTACTCCTTAGGATGACCATATTAAGAAAGATGTATGGTTGTTTCATGCACATCCATGGAGGTAAGTTATAGACAGTGAACATTACCGGCCAAATAGAGTAAGGTTCCATCGCTAGACTAGATGGCCTGAAACCATCAAAACGTAAACCGAGTTTGACATTGTGAGATTCTATCGCAAAAGATGGATGGGTGTAATTAAAGTTTTGCCAAGCCTCACCATCAATAGAATGTCTAAACACTCCATCATTGGATTGGTGTGTAGCATGCCATGTCATGTGTTCTGTGGTTTTTTTAGACATATGAAGTCTCTATAATCTAGGTATGATTAGAAAGTATCGTAGAATCTTATAAGGAATTTTTTCTCCTTTCCTCTCTTTGATTAATTTGGTTTATATAAGGATAACAACAACATGAATAAGAAGACAACTTGGAATATTTGTTATAAAATAACATGCAATTATTCAAGTTCATATTTCAATTCAAATGCAAGCTCATTGTAAAGTGGATTTTCATGTGTGTGTGCAATCCTTTTACCAAGAATATTATACAATCCGGATAAGTTTATATGCTTGCAAAATTGAAATTAGTATTTGAATTCCATATGTTTTCTTTTCATCTCTCTCTCCACTAATGTCAACTAATACTAAATTAAGGATCAATAGGTCTTTATCAAGCTTTTAATGTATGACTAGGGTTAAGGTAGCATATGGGATATTATGTAGCTCAAACTAGATTAAGCACATAGTCATTTTAGGACTTACTTTGTGCTTTATTTCCCTTCACCAAATACACCTTTTTTCATCAATTTTTCTTGCGCTCAACACTTCATTCTTTTTCTTCCTTTTTTTTCTTTTTCTTTTTTCTTAATATCACACCCCCAAACTTATTTCTTTTGCCGGATAGCAAAATGAATTCAATCATACTTTTGATCTTTTAAATCACTTTTCATCTTTACTACCTTTTTCACTATACTGCTCATTTCATTTCTTAAATTGACTTATGCACTTAGGAGGGAGGGATGCAACATATTGGAAATTTTAATGTAAGGGTCTAGGTTACTAATTAAGTGCTTAAACAAAAAAAAAGTTACATTAGGCTAAACAGGGTAAACTAAGGATAAATTATGTAAAGGTAGGCTAAAAAGGCTTAAATGGTCAAAAGATGGCCCAAATCATTTCCTTAATTAAGTATAGCCTATGATTTTACCTCAAGAGAGAATCAAACATATTCTAAAACTCAATACATAATTCAAAATTTCACCTAAACGTAAACATTCTCTAGATATGCATAATGAATCTAAGCAAAAGACATGGTGCTCAAAATTGTAGAAATCTCATCCTAACAATGAAGCTTAGCATAAGAATTTACATAATACTTAAACAACATTCACATGTTTCAAAGAATTAAAATAAGAATATGATTGGTTCTCATCATTGGATAAGTATATTAAAAGAAATTAGCATAATTAAATATAGCTTAAGTTCTTAAAACATGCAACAAATCAGATGATAAATAACTTAATTAACTTACAAAATAAAAACATAAGGAAAACAAATCTTAAAAATGGAAAATCCCCCCTTGAACTTGAAAATAACGTTGTCCCCAATGCTATGTAAAGTAAGGAAAAGAAATACTCCCCTGACTTGTAATTAATCGCTATTGATCATCCCCCTTGTCATCATTATTTAGGTCTTCCACTATGGGATCATCTGGTAAAGTAGGAAAAATGGCCATGTCCATGCCAACATGCTCAGATAAGCTTGCATCATCTACTCAATAGACTACATACATGTTGCATGATGATCCATTCAAAGTTCTAGCCTTTCCATCCTTTGAAACATGAAAAACTGTTGAGGTTGCCTCGGTGGTGGTGGATGGCATGGAGTTGATGAAGAACCTCCTTCGACAGAAGAATACTTTCAAGCATAAAACCTGTACATAATGCTTGCATCCAATGGACCTTAAAAATGCAATATTTCTTCATTTTGTCCTAACTCTCTCCCACTTTCTTGCATAAGTCCGTGATCAAGGAGGGATACCGAAGTCCATCACGTGGAAAGCGAATAGCTTGAATAACACTAAATGAACACCACTTAACCTACATTGATTGACATACCAAAAATAATTGCATACAATAAAATGGCTTTATTCCTTATCATGTCACTTAGATGCTTCACAGGAAGTAATCTTGCCACCAGAAAATGATACCATAGGTTAGGATCATTCTTCATGACACTAGCTTTAAAAAACATTAGTAATCCTTTATTCATTTTCCACTTTGCACCCTTATTTCAAAGCACTCCAATAACTCCATCCAAATCAGTATTGCTAGCCAAAAATTGTCCGTACTCATCATTTTCAATATCAGGGAAGTTGTAGAATTGATTAATTGTATAACTGTCAAAATGTTCCGGACATCCTAGGACAAAATCTTGCCCATTCTCATGTTTAGCAGTGTTGGCATAAAATTCCCAAACAACAAGTAATATAGCTACCTCAGGTTGCTCACAAAATTTCTCCCATTACTGCTCAATACTAAGCCTATGAACAAAACCATAATGGGCATGGTGAAGATCAATGCCTCGCTCCGAAATAGGGACTTTTGCACAAGAGATTGCATATGCCTTGTGGCAGCCTCGACAGAAGCAAATTTACTTCAACCAAAGCGAATTGCACTGCCACTACCTCTAGCTCGCTTCTTAGATGCCATCAAATACTAAACAAATGTGCAGTAATTTATATTCAAGTGTCAACAAAATATGTAGCAACTTCTCAAATTAAAACACAACACGCCAACAAAATCACCAGTGCATAAATAATTCCACTCCCACAATTACTATTCAAGTGTAGAATTTTGTCACAATTCGCCACTTTCTAGCAACCAATCTCTCGAATATTCAATGTAGAAGCAATTAAAATCAAGCACAAAGACTACAATCTCAAAGCAATCACCAACCCATTAATCAACAAACACAAGTGCTTCTTCAATAGCTAAATTGCCAAATTTGAAAAATCTTCAAAAAACTAATCCAATTACTTGAATTTTCTATAGAAAATTAGTTGTTGCATGAGCGAAAGATAATTTGCTTGCTTCAAAGGAGTGATTTAGTGCCACACATGTGAAGTCTTGCAAGTACAACGTAATGGGTGGAAGCTAAAGAGAGAAAATATGGAGGTAGAAAGAGAAACAAACCTAGAAAATGAAAAAATATGGGAAACAAAAGAAAGGGGTAGGCTTTTAAAAGTGGGGTGGTCTGAACGAGAGCCATGGTGTTTTAGCCTTGACTCTCACTGTGGGACAAAACATCATGTGGCGCCACAGCACTGACCTTCTTGGCATCACAACATCATTTCAATTTTTTTAATTTCTTTGAATTCAAAGGCTCTATAAACTAAAACAAAAAAAAAAGAAAAAGATAAATTAAACTCATGGAATAAAACATAAATTATGAAAGAAATTGCAAGTAAAAATCAAAATCAAAATATTCTAAATATAATAAACACAAAAATAAACTAAGCTTATAAACTTGGGTTGCCTTCCGAAACTCATTCTCATTATAGTCGTTAGTTGAACTCTCTTGTCAGCTCATTTGGGATCGAAAAGATGGATGGAGGATCGTTGATGATCAATGTCACCTTTCGAGTAATGCTTCAACTACTGCCCATTTACCTTTAATGTTTCATTTGTTAATCCATCTATTATTGCCACTGTTCCATGGGGAAACACCTTTGATACAATAAAGGGTCCTAATCATCTTGATTTCAACTTGCTCAGAAATAGCTTTAAGAGCAAGTTAAACAACAACACATGCTAACTTAGCTCGAAATGACGGTCAACAATCTTTTGATCATGCCATCTATTCGTCTTTTCTTTGTAAAATTTGACATTTTCCTAGTCATCCAAGTAGAGTTCATTTATGTCATTTAATTGAAGTAAACGTTTCTCACCAGCTACTCCCTAGCCAAAGTTTAACTTCTTGATGGCCCAAAAGACATTATGGTCCAACTCCACTGGAAGGTGACATGCTTTTCCAAATGCTAATCAATATGGGGACATACCTATTAGAGTTTTGTAAGTGGTTGTATATGCCATAGTGCATCATCAAGTCTACTGGCCTAATCTTTCCTTGATGAAGAACCACTTTCTCTAAAACTCTTTTAATTTCTCGATTTTACACTTCAACTTATCCATTTGTCTAAGGGTGATAAGTTGTGGCCACCTTGTGTGTCACTTCATACTTTGCAAGCAAAGTTGTAAAATATTTATTACAAGAGTGGCTTTTGTCATCACTCACTATAGCCTTTGGTGTTCCGAATCTAGTGAAAGTGTTCTTTTTCAAAAATTTCAACACAACTTTAGCATCGTTTGTAGGAAAAGTTGAGGCTTTCACTCACTTTGATACATAATGAACGACCGCCAAGATCTAATGATTGTTGAAAGAAGAAATGAATGGTCCCATTATATTAATTCTGCAGACATCAAAAATATCCACTTCAAGAATGCTATTGAGCGACATCTCATGTCTTCTTGAAATGTTCCCCATTCTTTGACACCTATCACAATGCAAAACAAATTATGAGCATCCTTAAAAAAAGTTGGCCAATACAAACATGACTGAAGAACTTTAGCTGTCATTCTCTCTCCTCTAAAACAGCCCCTATACTTTGAAGAATGACAATATCTCAACAAGCTTCCAACTTCCTCCTTCGAATTCACCTTCTTAACATTCTGTCAACACATTGATTAAACAAAAATGGTTAATCCGACACATAAAGTCTAACATCATGAAGAAATTTCTTTCTTTGATGAAAATTTAAATTTAGATGAAGAAGCTTACTTACTATATAATTTACATAGTCAGCAAACCATGATAAATTCTTTTGACCAACATATAATACTTGTTCATTAGGAAAGGTTTGGTTGATCAAAGTTAAGTTTTTACCTTGGTTGTCATGCTTTAACCTCGACAAATGGTCTGTTACTTGATTCTCTAAGCCTTTTCTGTCCTTAATTTCTAAATCAAATTCCTGTAGCAACAAAATCCACCTCATCAACCTTGGGTTGGCATCTCTCTTAGCAATTAAATACTTAATTACAGAGTGGTCAGTATAAACAATAACTTTTGTGCCAATTAAGTATGAACGAAACTTATCAAATGCATACATATAAGATTAAATAGGAGTGACCAATTAGGAACTACAATAATGGGTGCAGATGTTTCTTTTTCAATTCTATAAATGGGACATCTTTCTCTAAGAGATTACACAAAGGTTTAGCAATTTTACAAAGTCCTTAATTAATCACAAATAAAAACCAACGTGTATAAGGAAACTCCTAATACCTTTTATCGAGTTAGTGGTGGAAGCTTCTCGATTGTCTCCATGTTTGCTTTGTCCATAAAATGGCACTTATCCCAATTTCGCACCAAGTTTGTCTCTCACACCTTTTCAACACTCTATCAAGATTCAACAAACATTCATCAAAATTATCTCCAAATATAGAGAAGTCATCCATAAATACCTCTGGTGTTTTCTCCGCCATAATTGAAAAAATAGCCATCATGCATCGTCGAAATGTGGTTGGAGCATTACAAAGTCCAAATGGCATCCATCCTCTTAAAGGTGAAAGTGCCAAAGAGACAGGTGAAGGTTGCCTTTTCTTAATCCTCTAGAGCTATTGCAGTTTGATTGTATCCTGAATACCCATCCAAGATACAATAGTACTCATTTCTAGCAAGCCTATTAAACATCTGATCCATAAATGGTAAAGGAAAGCGATATTTCCTTGTGGACTTGTTGAGCTTCAATAGTCCATGCAACCTCTTTATCCAGTTATTGTCCTTATGGGAAAGAGTTCATTGTTTTTATTTACAACCATTGATATCCCACCTTTCTGTGGTACACATTGTACCAAACTTACACATACATTATTAGAAATAGGATAGATGATGCTAGCATATAGCCATTTGATGATCTTCTTCTTCAACACTTTTTCATGATCAGATTCAATCCTTTCTGATGCTCAATAGTGGCTCTATGATCATCCTCCAACAAAATTTTATGCATGCATATTAAAGTAATTATCCCCTTAATGTCTACAATTGTCCAACCCAATGCCTTCTTGTGCTTCCTTATAACTCTCAATAACTTATCTTCCTACTTGTTAGTGAGAGTAGATGAAACAA
This sequence comes from Theobroma cacao, assembly GCF_000208745.1. NCBI lineage: Eukaryota > Viridiplantae > Streptophyta > Magnoliopsida > Malvales > Malvaceae > Theobroma > Theobroma cacao. The sequence goes on along the minus strand of NC_030859.1, from coordinate 7,872,410 downwards.
TAACAGGAAAAGTAGATGAGTTACCAAGATATGCATATTCCAGATGATTTAGCAATGGTTTGAGTTGCAACTTAGGAGGTTCTTCAATAAAAAGCTTCACTATTGAGGATGAAGAAGAATAGAACTCCAACGACTCAAATTGCGTTCCCAAGACATGAGATGGAGCATTCAACACATTCATGCAATCTATGACAACCTCATTACTTGTCTTAGACTCAGCAACCAAGCCTTAAGTGGGTTAGTAGGATGATTTTTCCTAAAAGCTCCACTTGTGACCCTATCCACCACACTAACTACAAAATACTTATCATGATTGTTAGTAAACTTTAGAGCTTTGAAAACATGAAATGTTACCTCTTGATCTTGAACTCGCAAGGTAAACTCTCCCGTTTCCACATTAATTAGTGCTTTAGTAGTATGTAAGAAAGGTCTCTTGAGGATGATCGGAACCTTTTTACCCTCCTTCATATCGAGTACTATGAAATCCACTAGAAAGATGAATTTATCCACTTTTACAAGTACATCTTCCACTATACCTCTCATATATGTCAAGGTTCTATTTGCTAATTGTAGAGCCACAATAATGGGCTTACTTTCCTTTAAACTTAACCTGTTGTAGATAAAGAAAGGTATCAAATTAATACTTGAGCTTAAATCACTCAAAGTTTTAGTGAAAAATAATGCATCAATGGTGTAGGGAATGGTATAGCTGCTACGGTCCTTAAGCTTTTGAAGAAGCTTGTTCTATATGATTGCACTACACTCTTCAATGAGTACCATTATCTCAAATTCACCTAACCACCTCTTCTTGGAGAAGATATCTTTCAAAAATTTCACATATAAAGGCATATGCTCTAAAGCCTCAATGATTGGAATGTTGATGTGAAGCTTTTTAAGCACCTTAATAAAATTTTGAAGTTAGCACTTTTCTTGTTGTTTCTTAAAGCACTAAGGAAAGGATGGTGGTGGTAAAGTTGCCTTAGCTTCATTCTCTTGATGTTGCTCACTAAAACTTGAAATCCATGTCCGACTCTTAACCGTCTTGCCTTTTTGTTCAATTTTCTTTGTGTTACTTTCAATTTCTTTACCTCATCTCAAGGTAATGGATTTGACATGTTCCTTACCTTCCCTTCTAGTATTTGCTTTGTATCACTAGGTAAGGTCCCTTAAGCTTTATTATTTAATGAGTTGGCATGTTGACCAACTTAGGTCTCAAGGTTCCTTATCGAAGTCGCTTAACTATGTATGATGGAATTAGTCTTGGCCATTTATTGCATCAACACTTCCTCCATAGATTGTTTCTTACTTGGGATAGAACCTTTTGCTTGCTGTTGGAATCCAAGAAGCATGTTCGATCTTGAAGTTGAAGATGATCCCTGATTGCTACCTTAAGAGAAGTTTGGATAATTCCTCCACCTTAGGTTATAGGTGTTGGAGTAGGGGTTGTTTCGTTGTCTGTTCACCATAAATTGAATTATTTCGATACTGCTTGGACATTGATTACTTGCATGTTTATCTCCACAATGCTCACAAACTATAAAAGGACTTTGAATTGAGTTAGAACCAAAAGAATCAAGTTTCTTAGTTAGAACTACTACCTATGCTATTACTGTTGTAATGACATCCACATCATGAACTTTAGCTCTTTTTCTATGCGTTGATCGCTTGTTGGCCATTGGTAGTTGTTCAATGCCATCTCTTTTAATAGGTCATACGTGTCATCAATTGATTTTGCCATTAGAGCTCCTTTTGTAGTTGCATCAATGGTGGTTCAAATATTACCACTCAACCTACAAAAATGCCTTTCACAAGGTCGCTTTATCTTCCTCCTATCCTTTGTGCAATCTTTTTACTCTTTTGATGCTAAAACAAAGTCCATAATAGTCTAAAAATACTCGGGTTCATGAAAACTTAAAAATTTCGACTCGAGATGAAAAATAACTATTTTGCCCCTACTATGGAAATTATCATTATTTCTATTTTCTTCATTTATGTATCATTATTTACATCATTCATTTATTCCTTAGGCCTACTTAGGCCTTAATAATATTAGGAAACCTACTTCTGGGAGCTCACAAAGAAAATGATGAAATTACCCTTAGTCTTTATTATCGCATCTACTTCTAGCTATGTGTCTATAAAGGACAAGGTCTCACACCATGCCAAGAATGTGAAGAGAAAAGAAAAGTCAAAGAAGGTGGCGGGTGGAAGATTCAAAGCATTGTTAACTTGCAATTCTAACCACATGTAAGAAATGAGGAAAATGCCAACAATAGCCAATCTTTGACAAGCCGGCCATGAGTAAGGAAATTGGAAGAAAAATTTAGGTGGTGGGCATTTGGATCCACCACACCAAAAGAAGGCAAAATATCTTTGCCATGAGGGAAAAACTGAATCTTAGGAAAGGAAAGAGATAAGATCAGCTTGGAGAGAAAGGAAGAAAGAAAGAAAGGAAGAAAGAAAGAAAGAAAGAAAGAAAAAAGAAAGGAGAAAGGAAAGGAAAGGAAAGAAAGTGTCACAACCCAATTTTCAGGCCATGATCGGCGCAAGGACCCAATAGGCACAACTCACTAAGTCCAAGCAAGCCTCTCTATATGCACTTGTATATTAGTCCATCAATCTATCATATTTCTTCAAGATCTATTCTTAATAGTGTTCAAATGTCAATTTCTTCAAACGCAATTCATAGAACCCAAATGGATGTTCACATTGGCAACATAGTTCGAAATATACATAGATAGTCTATCCAATGTATTTTATCAATTCACATTGAGCATACATAAAGATCTAGACCGTCAGCGGAGTGACTTTGGATGGGGAATATGACTACTGAATACCAGGATACCTACTGAAAGATGGGCGTACATGGGCACCTCAATCTACGTCCTAACAACCTCTGAATCTGAAAACATGAAGTTGAAAACGTGAGTATAAACTCAGTGAGTGAACATAAGAAAGGAACAAGCAACGTTAAGGAAGGTTTAGAAATCCTGATGCACTTAAGTTCAAAACAATGCAGTTTAGCTTAACCCTTATAAAAAACCCCTCATTTCAAATCTTGATCTTTTAGTCACTTAATAACGAAATACTTAATATATTTATTAGGATTTGACTTTGGTCAATATATTATCCATCTTAATACTTCACATAGTATCTTATCTCAATGTAGTCCTCTCAAGAATCTTTCAATTTCTCTTTTAATTATATGCCCATATATAAGGCGATAAAGAAACTTTTCAATTCATTCATGTAAACATTCTCCGGAACATTTAAAACTCCCAAATAACAAAGCTCAATGACCAATGACCATAATTCAACTTGGAAGCTCATTATTGTGCCACTCCCATATTGCTCATGCATCATAGACATGAGGTATTCATAGCGCTGTGATGTTGGACAGTCAGTGCTGCAACATCGTGGCTGCTAGACATGGGATAGTTTCAACGCTGCAACATTAAAGAGTTAGTGCAATAGCGCTGTGCCTGCTGGAAATTTTTTCCACGAATAAGTTCTTCCATCTTTAAAGTTACGACAGGGATCATGCTCAACATTTGGCTTTCCTCCAAGCCTATCCCACAATTTTCATGACCAGGCATATCTTCTCTTTTGCTTATTATATGCACTAAGCTGAGTCAATATTTTTAAACTCATTTTATCCTTTAACATTTATTTTCAACCCATAAGTCTCACCTTAGGACAATCTTGCCATATTGTGCATCAAATTCTCAATATATAATACCACATAAAAAATATTCAACATTTATGACATTCCCCAATTCCTTAACATCTACAATTAATTGTCTTTCTTGTCATGTAACTCAAATAGTTTTGTTAACTTTTAGTACAAATGACAATGAAAATAGTTCATCTTTCTTCACGCTCTACACTCACAATCTTTATTAAATCAAGGATTCACCTTTTCTCAAGTTCCATAATTGCCTCCCTTAGTCAATATTTGTGCCAAATTATCATCTTATAATGTCATGGCATTATTTTGTAATTCCCTCCATGCTTAAATTACAATCCTCGACTCAATCACATCATCCATTCTAAGTTTCACCTATAACCTCATTGATTTTTCCTATATTCTTCCAAATTGTAACTGCAACTGGGATTTCAAATTTCACCTTTCCATGATTAATTGGTAATCATTTGTCAGGTCTCGTAGTTGTTTGTACCATTAATGACTTTCTATGTCGATCCTTAATAATCATCTAAGGCGACCAACCATGCCACTAAGGTTAATATCCTCCCTCAATCATTATATCGCTAATCTATCTCTATCATATCGAAGGACTCCAATACGCACCAAGTCATTAAAACAACTGTTTCATAATCCATTTGAGTCATACAAAATAAAAGCCGACTCTTAACTCCTTTGTATAGGTAATTACTACTATTTCCTTTACACTGCATTTGCCTATACTTAAAGTGATACAAACTTCAACGAAAATATTAAGTGTCTTTAGGATCCGAGCACATTGATGGATCCTCTTCAGGGTCCTCCTATTCCTCTTGAGATTTTCTCATTTTTTTTATAATTCTCAATCCAAGCTTGTCGTTGCCCCTCAAATTCCTCCTTACTAACAGGTACAGCACTTCTCACACAACCAAGAGGAAAGTGTCGAACAACGGATACAGATACCTTATTAGGACGATAATTACTGATAATCCTTTTTCCCATCTTGTTCGTGTTCTTTTTCCTCGGATCGATTTCATTACCCACTAGTCTTGCGAGACTCCTCAAGCTTTTAAATAGTGGTTTACCTCTCGAGGGAACCGATCCACTCGAAAATCGAGTCAAGTTACTTGTTACGCTTTCACCCTCAAGCATATATCAGCTCCAAGCAATGGAATCTAGTGAGCCTTCGCTAGTACTATGAGAGGTATCAAGACTGCCGTCTTTTCTAGACATGATATGTGCAACTAGCGTATATCCACCTATACGCAACCAAGTATTGATTACTCATCCATCTATACATCATAGGAATAGGTAGGTTTCTAATGAAGTAGGGGTCCATGTAGCCTCCTGTCCTTAACTTACGTTGTGCACCCACAATCCAAGGACAAGACTCTACACGAACTCCAACAACTCCACTGACCACACAGGAATCCCTAAGACTCATCTAAACCTAGGGCTCTGATACCAAGTTTGTCACAACCCAATTTTCAGGACATGACCGGCCCAAGGACCCAATAGGCCCAAGTAAGCCTCTCTATATGCACTTGTATATTAGTCCATCAATCTATCATATTTCTTTAAGATCTATACTTAATAGTGTTCAAATGTCAATTTCTTCAAACGCAATTCATAAAACCCAAGTGGATGTTCATATTGGCATCATAGTTCAAAATATACATAAATAGTCTATCCAATGTATTTTATCAATTCACATTGAGCATACACAAAGACCTGGACCATTAGCGGAGTGACTCTGGATGGGGAATATGACTACTGAATACCAGGATACCGACTGAAAGATGGGTGTACATGGGAACCTCAATCTACGTCCCAATCACCTCTGAATCTGAAAACATGAAGTTGAAAACGTGAGTACAAACTCAGTGAGTGAACATAAGAAAGGAACAAGCAACATTAAGGAAGGTTTAGAAATCCTGATGCACTTAAGTTCAAAACAATGTAGTTTAGCTTAACCCTTATTAAAAACCCCTCATTTCAAATCTTGATCTTTTAGTCACTTACTAACAAAATACTCATGAACAACAAAGAAGTTGAGAAGTGAAAGCTTTAGTAAACTTCAAGTAAGTCAAACATAATAGATTGACTCTCATCGTAGTAAAAAGGTATTTTTTCTGCATTGAGATTCTAGCCATATAAAATCTAAGGGGTATTCACTGCCATTGGGAAAATCCACTCATGCCACATTGCAAATTAAATTGAACACATTGACAATACTCAAGTTATCAACAGTCAATGCGATCACATTTTAAATCCAAACATATCTATATAGTAATCATGTATATATATATAAGCACATACACCTCCATCACATCACTCAACTCATATGCATCATTACCAGCATGTGCACTGCCCACTTTGCACATGCACAGTAGTAATTATCGCAACATCATCATTCAACCGGCATGTGCATTGCCCACTCCGCACATGCACGGTTATAACTTTCGAAACCTTATCATTCAACCGGCATGTGCACTACCCACTCCGCACATGCATGGTTACATCCATTATACAAAATTACTTTGCTTAACAATACACATCATATATCTTTACATACATATCAGCATCATATAAAGGTATATAGTTTCATTACAATCATATTCCACATCACAAAGACATTTCACTAAAAGCTTGTTCCCATGCATTTTACAGAAAAGACAATTTAAACAGTTCAAGTAATTCAATCGAACATATGTACATCTACCCAAAACATTTTAGTGCAAGTTCACTCACCTTACGATAGCGGGATATTACATCGCAATTTGATCGGACGTGTCTCTAATTATTTTCACTGGCCGATCGCTCGATGTTTACTCCGACATGCCACCACAGTACTTTAACCTTATCTTTGCACTTCCTAACAATAATACGAACTCAATATATTTAATTATATATGTATACGGGCAGCACTTTAATTAATTAATCCTTGCTCAAATTTATATTTTTCATCCTATCATGAACCCATCTTCAATTAACTCACATCTTAATACACTTTTTACTAAAATTACTTATATCCATTGCTTACGTAATTTCTTAAATTATATCACCGGTAACTTAATTATGATGTCACGTGTCTACTTCAACCTTTCTAAATAATTTTCACTCAAATCCATCTTATATTTCCACACATAATCCACATATATGGTAGCAACAATCATTCTCACTTTCACTCGATTATTTCCTAGTTTACACGTATCGTTATCTATCTAACTTTCAATACTTTGTTTCTCAATCCTCCATCAACAATATTCCTTTTTCATTTCTTTCAAATAACATGCCATACAATCTTAATAATTTTCAACTAGCTTAGGCAAATAGATCCTTTCAACAACCGTAATTCTTCACAATATTCAACTAACCGTAGGCTTTGAAACATAGCGTTAAGCTTACCGTTTTCCTTTTCCACTTTGAGTTCTTCATGTACCCATGGGTTTATTGGCTTACATGTTACCAAATTTTCTCCAATCAAGCCAATCTTTGCTGCCACAAGACATTTCTCGAAGTCACTAACTCATTTTCAAAGACTACTCAAGCCAAAAACAAGAATTCTTACCGTTCCTTGCTTAAATCACCAAAACCAAGCTTTTTCTTCCTTTCTCTCTTTTTCTTTCTTCTCGTCCTAGGGTTTAGATATGCTGGAAATCAGGGTTAAAGGCTGTAAATTTAGTGCTCAAGAAGTTTGGAGAAGAAAGGAAAAGAAAACATGGAAAGGAAAGTGAAGAAAACTTGATTTCATGGTGGATAAAGAGAAAAAGGCATGGAAGCTTCAAGAATGACATGGAGCATGGAGAAGAACAGGCAACAATCTTGCTGGAGCAGATAAAAATTGTTTTAGGCTAAAAAAATCTAAGTCAAAGCTTCCTTTGGAAGCTTTGACCAAACTTCACGTAAAATTATTGTTTTGCCCTTTTTGTTTCTTTCCATTTTAATTTAGTCCTCCCAACACTCATTTAACTGCAACTTCCTTCTATTATCTTCTTCTACACATGTACAAACAAAGTATGAAGCTTGTACTTCAACGCAGTATCCCCGTAATATTTAAAATATTTATTTACCCGCACTATCTTTACTTAATAAAGACACGTGGCCCTATGAACGTCATTTTTTCTCCAAAATTTTCTCATTCTTCTTCTCCCCCACTTAGATTGACCATACACTCCTCCTTCATGGAAAATTCTAACACTGAATAAAATATTAATATTTTAATATTATTTTATTAATAAAATATTATTTTATTCCAAAAAATTTTCTCTTGTCTCCTTGGTATCCAAAATACCTTATTATGCCTCAATTCACTTCTGAATAACTTTTTATCTCATAAATTCCTATTTGATAAAATATTATTATTTCCTCGCGTGTGAAATATTTTATCCCAACTGCTCCTTTCATCTTTCATCACTTTTAAACATTATAATTAACCTCAATTGACATCCAATAAACTTTATTAGTCACCACATCAAGTACAGGGTATTACAAAAAGAAAGAAAGAAAAAGAGAAAAAGATAGGCACGGGTTTTGCACAAAATCAAGTGGAGTCGTGAGATTTCCTACCTCATTCTTAAAGATTTGTATTGATTCATCACTCAAGGAGCTTCCAACACTCAAGAGAGGTGTCGTGGAGTATCAATGGAGGAATAAGGCTCGGTTTTGGTGATTCAAGCAAGGAAAGGTAAAGATTTTTCCTTTTAACTTGAGTAATCTTTGAAAATGAGTTAGTAATTAAGATAAATGTTTTGTGGCAGCAAAGATCAGCTTGATTGGTGAACATTTGGTGACATGTAGCCACCAAACCAGTGGGTGTATGGTGGATTTATGGTGAAGGGAAATGGTAAGTTTAATACTATATTTTGAGATCTACGGTTAGTTTGATGTTATGAGGAATAATTGTGCAATTGTTGGCAGCTTGGTAAGTGAAATATTATAGGAGAATTGAGGTTATGAATGTTAGTGTGCATGGATGAATATTGATGTTGTACTCGGTGGTAGCATATGAATGTAAATTGTGGTGGATGCAAACTTAAAAAAATGCTTGATGAAAGTAGATTTATAATTTTTGCCATGTATGAGTACATAAGTGAATTGGGTTTGAATGATTGCTAAGAAATGTGAAAATAGAGGAAGTGAGCTGTGGTGGCATGTCGGACGAGGCAAGGAGTGATCGGCAAAAAGGATTAGTATATATCAACACATGAATTAATAACCACATAGCGTCCGACTATTGTGAGGTGAGTAGGGGGTGTCCACTTCAACATTCCTATACTTTGTATATATATATATGTATGCTTTACTTAAAATGCACAAATTTTGGGAAGCATGAGCTGGTAGAATTTTAGGAACTTTGTGGATGTTTTAATGGTTAAGAATGTCTTGAGCACATATATGTACTAGATACGTAAAGGATTTTAAAATCGAGAAACAAGCCTTTGTACTATGATTTTCTATCAAAAGTGCCTTAAAGTTTATGCAATGTGCCTCCATGATTAGAATACATATTCACCATGCGGATTGATGTTCAAATTCATGCAACAATTTTATGTTAAAAAGCTTGCAAGGGATTTCATAGTATTATTATGTTAAATGTTTCGAAAAAAAGGTTTTGAAATGAACTTTTGAGAACGTAACTCAATTTTTAAATGATTTTACCGAATCGGGAGATTCGAGAGTAGGCCAGGTGTCACATAGGTTAAGTGTGACCCTTGTACACAAGTGAGCTCTAGCTAGAGAACTTTTGGGTCACCGACGGGTTGTTAAACATGGCTGAGGCCATGGTTTGTGACATGTACGTGGCTAGGCCACAAGTGATATATGCGTTTGAAACCGCTTGATTCTCTGATGTCAACTAACATCGTTGAGACTGCCATGGTATGTGGGATCTAGTGGAGTGAGGCTCCCGGATGTTATTTTTTGGAAGTGGGTCCATGGGCTTTTATTTTATTTCTTACTCGAGAGTAAAGTCTCTTTGGGTGTTCAAACTTGTATTTCTATGCATGGCATGAATTATACGATTTTCAGCAGCTTCCCTGTTTATATAATGATGTAGAATTAATGCTTCAAGCATGAGATGATATGTAGTCTTGCTTATAAGTTTTCAAATGTTTAAACTTATGGGAGCGTAAATGGTTACACTGATTTGGTTTCAGTAAGTTATAAAAAGGTTCCAATAATAGAAATTTTTATTTGCACTGAATTTGATATATAAATATATATGGTTTGAACAATTATCTTGTATTAAATTTTTTGGTCTACTTGTAAGGCACAAATCCCATTTTAAGATAAATTGTTTATATATCCTTATGTTTTTAACATTCAAATTTTCTACCTTTAGCTTGTTTCCCATTTACACCCTACTCACGAGCTGATGATCACTGAGTTTGTGAGACTCACCCCCTTGATCTTCTTTTGCAGATAAGTGATCATTGCAGACATATTGTCTAGCGTATCCTGTTTCGCTACGACATAGGTAATGGCATCTTTTAGCCTCCACTTCGAGTTGCTCCGTTGCCTAGGGTCGTGTCACGTAAAATTGCTAGATGTTAGAAAGTATCAATAAACTTACAAATATGTATTTGTTAAAGCCTTGTGGTTGTGTAAGGAATAGTAAGTGTGACGTTACCTTTGTTGAGAGTTTATAGACATTTGGATAATGTTATTTATTAACGAAGTATGAAATTTCAAATGTTTATCTAGATTGAGTAATTAATAGTATCATTATTACTAGTCAATGCATTCTTGAAGTTATTTTTGATGGAATTAACAGGAAGCTTGAATTAGGCTTGTTTGAGATTTGGCAGGTTCATTCGCATGTCTCGGATGCCGGTAACAATCGGTTTAAAGGTCATTACAGACTTAGTATCAGAGCCAGATTTAGTTGAGTCCCAGGAATCCTCGTGTCAAGCAGCAAAGTAGTGGGGTCAATGCATAGTCTTGCTTATAGTTAGTGACTGTAGCATCGATTATAGGTAGGAGGTCGCGTAGACTCCTTTATCTTAGAAACTACCTTGTGTAATTATAAAAGACAATTAAGTAACGCGAATTGATTGCTAATGTCCAGGTTTGAGATGCTGCCTTGAACACGAGCATCTTTGAGGGTTGCGGGTGAGTCAGACTCACCTAAAGAGACCGATAAGCGACTACGGATTACTACCTCACGAGGGCGAGGTCGTCCTAGAACAAGGGGGAGGAAGAGTTGCTGACGTTCAAGTGATGGTAGTTCAAGTGATCAAAGGAGTGCTAGTACAGACAGCATTGAGGTAGGTGGACCTACTTTAGAGAGTGCTACCTTGGATGATTTATTTGATACCCCAACTTCTATAGGCTTGTAACTAAGTATAGATGTAATAATATGGGCTAAGGGTAGTTTCGTCATTTTTTCTAATAAGCTTTTAGAAGAAAGTTTTATAATATTTTAAGGCCTAAATAGGCATAAGACAATATAAATGATATGTGCTGATGAAAACACGAAGAAAACTATAAGTTTCAACAATTTTCATAATAGGTGCAAAATGGTCATTTTTCACCTCAAGTTAAAATTTTAAGTTTTTATGAACCCGAGCATGTTTAGACCATTATGGATATTGTCTCAGTGTTAAAAGAGCAAAAAGATTGCATAAAAGATTGGAGGAGAGTAAGTTAATTGGTGGATGGGGCATTTTCGTAATTTTAAAGGAAGGATAAGATTGCCTATAAATACCTTGAATTTCTAGCAGCTTCTTGAATTTTCCAATAGCTGGTGTTCTTCTTCCCTTCTCCTCTTTCACGTTTCTTCAAACTCCATGGAAGCTTGATTTTCAATCTTCCACAACTTTCTCTCTCTAGCTCCAATTTTCATGCTTTTGGTGCACCCTTCCATAAACCTTTATGCTATTTCATCTTTTTACTTCAAAAACCTTGAAATATCTTGTTTTCATACTTTCTCTCACTAGTTGGGCATTTTAGAAAGAGAAAGAGAGAATCATTCTGTTGATTTAGAAGCTATTGGAAGAGAATCCAACTACAAAGGAACCCTAGGGTGAGTGATGCACCAAGTTTGATTTGTAGCTGCAGAAAATGGCTAGTAATTGTGATTTATGAGTTGTTTTATTGTTTAGTATGTTCATTACTTTTTAGTGATTAAGATAGTGAACATAGATAGCCATTTAAAGTGGCAATTGAAAACTAGCTAAGAGATAGCTTTTAGAGGTCATAGTGTGTAAATTAATCCATTGTTTATGTTAATGTGATCCTAGGTTTTTAAGGAAGCACCATCATTCCAATTAGATCATTAGGGGGATTTGAGTCAACTAAAAGTTCTACAATCAATTGGTGAGTGGACTACCTTCAAAACTAATTTTGGGAATATGATGGATTTGACAAAGTGTTTGAATGATTTTATACAATTTTTCATGAAAATGAATGCCTTGGGAACAAGCGTTTGAGAAAAGGTTTATGTTATGAAATGTGATTATTATGGATTTCTATGTGGCTGCATTATGTTGATATACATATAAGCTTGAGTATAATGTTGTGTATTTATATTGACTCGGCTATGTGCGAGTAGGGAATGCGCATAAGCCGAGGATGACCCAATTATGTGCGAGTAGGGAGTGCGCATAACCCGATGATGACCCAGCCATGTGAGAGTAGGGAGTGCGCATGAGCTGGTGATGATGATGATGGGATGGTGTGATGATGATGATGGGTATATATGTGTATATATATATATATATTTAAATATGTATGTTATAGGAAATTGATGGATAATGGGTTATGGTTGTAATGCATGTGAAACTTGACATGTTAAACCTTGAGAAATTGTTATGTATTTTCATGTTGGTTTGGACCTTTTGGCAGGGTGGTTTTTCCTTTAGGAGAAAGGTAAATTTTGCATTGATGTCCTGTATTTCGCTGCAACGAGAAACTCTTGGATTTTGAGAGGTACACTAGCCAAAAACTCGTTGCAGCGAGGATACATTTTCACTGCAGCGAGAATGACACTATAGCGAGAAACTTTTTGTTTTCTGGGTTGCAATTTCGCTGCAGTGAGAAACATTCTATTTTTGGGTAGAGTCTCTTATCTTGTCCAATTTCTGCCCTATCTTTCACTTCTTTGCTACCATATGGGAGCATGGACTTCAAACCTTAAGGATTAAAAGAGTTAAGTTTAAAATGAGGAGGTTTAGTGAGAAACCCTCGTTCAGTTAATAACTAAGTTCCAACGTCGCTGAAGCGGAAAGGCATTCTCGTTGCTTGTATTTGACTTGATTGTGAAATATTAAAGCTTTAATTCTCCAAATGATTCGCTATGTATGGGTTCATGATTTTCAAATGATTAATCACTTAAGGGCTCGATAAGGGGTTTTATTAGGAATGAACTAAATTGCATTGTTTTGAAACTAGTGCATCATGATTTTAAATTTTCCTTTGTTGTTGCTTGTTCCCTTCCTTGTTCACTCACTGGGTTTATATTCACCATTTCAAATTCATGTTTTCAGATCATGAGGTAGCCGATAACTAGGACGAGGTATCTTTGTAGACCTGTGTCCATCTTTTGGTAGGTGTCTCAGCATTCAGTAACTGTACATTCATCCGAGTCCCTCCGTTGGAAGTCAAGTCTTCTTTTTGAGATGTATAGGTGAACCTAATGTACATTATTGGAATACATGTTGTACACAATGTATGTATATAATATATGAGAAATGCCAATACGAGTTAGCACTGTCTATTACTATTTTGATTTAAAGTTATAATTTGTGACTTAGCGATATTTGATGGAATGATGAGTAGAATAAATCGATAGGCTTGCTTGGGCTTAATAGACTACGTTTATTGGGCCCTTGCGCAGGTCATGGCTCAAAAATTTGGGTCGTGACAAATTAGTTGCTGGATTGTGAAATTTGACCCAACAATTTACTAAATTTACTCAGTGATGTGCTAGTGCGGTTGAAGAGTACATGGATTTAAGTTCACAAGATCCGTATTATGACCCAAATACAAATATGATAGAGAAGGATGACAAAGATTCTAATAATGACAAAGGAAATGACTCAGTTTCATTATCTGCATTTATGAAGGTAAAACCTCTATTATTCACTGGTTCCATAGTGGGAGAGGACCCACGTAGATTTCTGGATACCAAGGAAAAGATTTGTCATGCATTAAGAGCTTTGAGCACGAGGTCAGTAACATTGGCTAGTTTTCATCTAGACGATGTAGAACAACAATGGATTACATCATATATGTGGGGTAGGTCTAGTGATGCTAGTCTGCTTAGATAGAAGGAATTTGATAAAGCCTTTATGGATAGATTTATGCCTCGTAGTATGCGAGCGGCTAAGGCTAAGGAGTTTGAGGCTTTAAGACAGACATATGGGATGATAGTATCTAAATATGATTTGCAGTTTACGAAATTGTCTAGATATCCCCCATACCTTGTGTCTCCAGAGCATATGAGAGTGAACAGGTTTGTGGCTGGACTGTTTGAGTATTATTTTAAAGTGATTGCACCACAGAGGTTTGATTCGTACTTCGATGCAGTGGATTATGCTCGACTAATAGAGGGTCATAGTATGGAGGCCAGGGCACTTTGCAAAAGTATTGGAAGGATTAAGGTTGAAGGACAACCTAGTTAAAGGAACACTGGTCGAGAAATGACCTTTGGAAGGTCAAGTCAGCCTGGTCGAAGGGAGATTGTTCAAAATCGAGGGCAAGTGTCAACGGGGTCTCAAGGGTCGAGGAGAAAACCCTAGTTTAGTAGTCCATCTCGTCATTGGAATTTTTCTAGAGCAAGTAATCGTCGAGGAATCGGTAATGAAATGACTAGCCCTAACAGTCGACAGAGGTGCCAGAGTAGTCCTTATTGTGTACGTTGTGGGACTATGCATGTGGGGCCATGTGCTCAATCATATGATGTGTGCTTTAACTGTGGTCAACCGGGACATATGCGAAGAGATTGCCCCTATGAAGGGAGATCGCAAGGAACTGGTCATGGGTATGTACAACTAGCATCAGCGGTAGCATCTGTAATTTCACCTCTAGCTAGGAGAAGTCGACTAGATAAAGGTAAGGGAATAGCTTCTATCCAATCTCGACCTACTAAGTCAGTGCCATAGGGTACTTTCGGAGGAGGACAAGCGAGAGTATTTGCCATGGGTTCGCAAGATATGCCTGCTTCTAATGATGTGGTGACAAGTACTCTTTTAATTTGTGGTTTTGAAGCATTGGTCTTATTTGATCCTGAAGCTACCTATTCTTTTGTGTCCTTGAATTTCACGTTGAAATTGAATAGATCTTGTGAAATAATGGAAGACCCGGTTGTAGTGACCACTCATTTGAAAGAAATGTATATGGTGGAGTTCGTCAATAAGTTTTGTGTAGTTCAAGTTAATCATCGAGAGACATTGATGAATTTGGTGTTATTACAACGTTGGGATTTAATGCTATATTAGGAATGGATTGGTTATATGACTGTTATGCTAATGTTGATTGTCATTATAAATATGTGGAATTCAATTTTACTGGAGAAGTCCCCTTTATTTTTTATGGACATGGGAGTCTGTGCAATAAAGGAATATTGGCAAGAGTCAAGAAGTTGGAAACCAAACAGAATTATTGGGAGTGTGTAGCAACCAAGGAAGATGAGTTAAGGGAAGAAAAGTTTCCGGATATTAAAATGGTGCCAATAGTTAATGAATTTAAAGATGTGTTTCCAGATGAATTGCCAAGGTTGCCCCCAGAAAGAGAAGTTGAGTTTTGCATTAATTTGATTCTTGGCATGAAACCAATATTTGAAGTTCCCTATCGAATGGCACTAACAGAAATGCGAGTATTACGATAGCAATTACAACAATTAGGGGAAAAAGGATTTATTCGTCCAAGTACTTCGCCTTAGGGAGCTCCAGTATTATTTGTAAAGAAAAAGGATGGAAGTTTGAGGTTTTGTGTGGATTATTGTCACAGCCTAAATTCCGGGCCATGACCAATGCAAGGGCCCGATGGGCTCAGCCCACTAAGCCCAAGCAAGCTTATTTATATAATCTTGTACATTAATCCATATGTCTTTAAAATCCAAAATTTGTAATGTTCAAATATAATTCCTTTGAAAATAATTCATAAGACCCAATTATGTATTCATAATGGCATCATCAACCATAATATATGTCACGACCCAAATTCCGGGCCATCATCAACGCAAGGGCCCAATGGACATAGTCCATTAAGCTCAAGCAAGCCTATCTATTTATCCTACTCATCATTCCATCAAATATTGCTAAGTCACATTTTATAACTGTGAATCAAAATAGTGATAGACATTGCCAACTTGTACTGGCATTACTCATTTAAAATATACATACATTATCTACAACATGTATTCTAATGATTTACATTAAGTTCATCTATTCATATCAAAAGGGAGACTCGATGTCCAGCGAAAAAACTCAACGAATGTACAGCTACTGAATGCCGAGACACCTACCAATAGTTGAGTCTACAAGAACCCCTCAACCTAGTTACCAACTGCCTCGTGATCTGAAAATATGAAGTTGAAAACGGTGAGTATAAACCCAGTGAGTGAACAAGGAAGGGAACAAGCAACAATAAGGAAGAAATTAAAATCATGATGCACATGTTTTAAAAATAATGCAATTTAATTTCATTCATATATGAACCCCTCATTAATCCCTTAAATGATTAATCATTTGGAAATGATGAACCCATACATAACAAATAATTTGAAAAATGAA
This sequence comes from Theobroma cacao, assembly GCF_000208745.1. NCBI lineage: Eukaryota > Viridiplantae > Streptophyta > Magnoliopsida > Malvales > Malvaceae > Theobroma > Theobroma cacao. The sequence goes on along the minus strand of NC_030859.1, from coordinate 7,855,991 downwards.
GGCTTCAGTGATACACAAACAAGTCAAATGCGACAACCAATCTTCGTTGCAGTGGAAAGGCATTCTACTCTACAGCGACGTTGGTATTTAAGTTATTAGCCGAACGAAGGTTTCTCAATTGGCCAAGGGTTTCTCAACAAACCTCCTCATTTTAATCTTAAATCATTAATTCTGTAATGTTGGAAGTCCATGCTTAACTATGGTATCAAAGAAATGGAAAATGGGGCAGCAATCGAACCAAAGGAAGAGCAAAACAGAAAGTTTTTTACTGCAGCGAGAATGAATCTCGCTGTAACGAAATTTTGGTCACAAAACAGAAAGTTTCTCACTGCAGCGAGATTCATTCTCACTACAGTAAGGATGCTATAGTACTGTCTCGCTACAGCGAGTTTTAAACCAGCCAACCTTTTCAACCTTTTCAAAACCCGAGAGTTTCTCACTGCAGTGAGAATGAATTTCACTGTAGCGAGAACAAAGAAACAAGAGAAAAGTTTCCCCTCACTCAACAAAAAGGCCATCCTGCTAAACCAACAAAATCAACATAAAACACATGAAAATTCTCAAACTGCAATGTATCAAATTTCACATATATGTCAATCATATATCACATTCATGAGCTTTCATTTCATAAGTCTAGATATGCATAATTACATAGATAAACATCAATATCATCATAATCACACCCGGCTCATGTACATCCCCCCACATCGTGCACATAGCCGGTACCATTGTGTGCATCCCCCCACATCGTACACAATCAGTGCCATCGTGTACATCCCCCCACATCGTGCACATGGGCACTATCATCATCCATCTCTCACGCCACCATCATCACCGGCATGTGCATCCCCCCCACATCGTGCACACACACGGTTACAATCATCATACACAATATCAATCATCATGCGCAACACACACACACATATATATATCATCATAATGCAGTAGTGCATGAATCCATAGCAATTACATATTACAACATACAACCATTTAGCAAAAGCTTGTTCCCAAGGCACTTGTTTTTATGAAAAACTTGATAATTCATTCAAATGTGTGGCAAATACATTAAATTCCCTAAAACAAGTGTTGAAGGCAGTTCACTCACCGGTATATTGTTGAGCCTTTAGCTGACTCTAATTCCCCTAATGATCCAATTGGAGTGATGGGGCTTCGTTAGAACCTACCATCAAATTAACATTACCATCAATTTATACTTATAAACCCTAAAAGTTATCCCTTAGCAAGCTTTCAATTGCCACTTTAAATGGCTATCTATGTTCACTATAAAATGAATGAACATCCTCTACAATAAAACAGCTCATAATCCCAATTACTAGCCATTATCTATAGCTAAAACCAAGCTTAGTTCATCACTCACCCTAGGGTTTCTTTGTAGTTATATTCTCCTCCAATAGCTTCCAAACAAATGGGGTAATTCTTTTTTTCTCTCTCTAGAACACCCAACTAGTGAAAGAAAGTATGGAAATAAGATTTATCAAGGGTTTTGAAGTGAGAGAGTGAAAGAATACAAGGGTTCTAGTCAAAAGGGCACAAAGGTATGAAAATTAAAGCTAAAGAGAAAATTATGCAAGCTCCATATCAAGCTTCCATGGAGGTTGGAAGTAATGTGAATTGAGAGGAGAAGAAGAAGAAGAAGCTGTTGGAATTTCAAGAAGCTGCTAGAAGGAGAAGATATTTATAGCTCAAATTTATCCATTCCCTTGAAATTATGAAAAAAGCCCTTGACTAGTTAGCTTGTTCTCATACAACCCTTTGTACAATCTTTTTACTCTTTTAACACTGAAACCAAGTCCATAATGGTCTAGACATGTTCGAGTTTGCGAAACTTTTAAAAGTTTTGACTCGAATGCAAAATTACCATTTTGCCCCTTTTGTGAAAATTATTATCATTTCTAGTTTTCTTCATGTTTTCATCATTACACATCATTTATGCAGTCTTATGCCTATTTAGACCTTAAAACATCATAAAACTTTCTTCTGGGAGCTTATTAGAGAAAATAACAAAACTACCCCTAACTCGTGTTATTACATCTATGCTTAGTTACAAGCTTATAGAGGTTGGGGTCTCACAATATACATATATAGCTTGACAAATGAGTCTTAGCATTTCATATCAAGCATTCATATACACATAATTAGACCTTGACCGTCAGCGGAGTGACTTTGGGCACGGTTGCTAACATTTAGTGTCATTGTAAATGTATCGAGCAATGGATAGGGAAGAGCACCTCATCCTAGGACCAATCACCTTTAACTCAGAAAACCTAAAACATGAAGTTTAAACACGTGAGTATAAACCCAATGAGTGAACATAAGAAGGGAACAAACAACGTTAAGGAAGGTTTAGAAATCATGATGCACTTAAGTTTAAAAACAATGCAATTTAGTTTATTTCTTATTAAAAACCCCCCATTCAAACCCTTGGTTGTTTAATCACTCGATGATGAAAGATCCATGAACAACAAAGAAGTTAAAGAGTGAAAACTTTAGTAGAATTCAAGCAAGTCAAGCCTAATAAATTGATTTTCACCGCAGCGAAAAGGCATCTCGCTGAAATGAAATTCTGGCCAGATAAAATCTAAGGGGTTTTCACTGCCACAAGGAAAATCCACTCATGCCACATTGTACATTGAATCAAACACATTGACCATAATCAAGTTTTCTCAATATTCAATGTAGTCACATATTATTTTCATAACCTTTTCTATAGCATATAAAAAACATATTTATAGCATATATATATACAAGCATGTGTACAACCACCACCTCACCCAACTCATGTGCACTCCGCACCACACATAGTTGGAGTCATCGTGTGCACCCCCACATTGCGTATTACTAATGCCATCATGTGCTCCCCCTACATCGCGCACATGACATATATCATCATCATCATGTGCACCACCACATCACGCACAACTAATGCCATCATGTACTCCCCGCACATCGTGCACATAGGCAATCTCATCATCCACACTCCCTCACCCCATCATCACGGGCATATGCAACCCCCACATCGCGCACATGCACGGTTATAATTATCACACAATATTAACTATCAATACACAACATATATATATATCAACATAATATGGGAGCACAAGGATTCATCATATTACATATTCATAACATATAACATTTCATCAAGGGCTTGTTCCCATGCAAATTTTAAGAAAAACCAATAAAATAATTCAAGTGGTTCAATCAAGCATATAATCATTTATTTAAAAACATTTTAATGCAAGTTCACTCACCTTACGATAGCGGGATGTTACATCGCTATTAGTTTGGAGGCGTATCTAGCTATTGCTACTTGCCGTTCGTTCGTTATTTCCTTCGACACACTACCATAGTACACTACCTTGACTTTTGTACTTCCTAGCAACAATCCAAATTCAATATATTTAGTGTACCTCATTTCTACTTCTCTTTTTCCTTCAATCATGAATCCTTATTCAACTAACTTATATGTTGACACATTCTTTGCCAAAGTGGCCTTTATCCTTTACTTGCATAATTCTTTAGATTATGGTTATCGATAATTTATTTATGACTCTAGCACATATATAAATCTTGTCTAAGGATATTTATCAAGTTTCCATCATTTCCATAATAATTACCTAGCATATGACAGCAACTATAAATTTACTTCCATCAAACATTTTCTAAGTCTACATGTACCATCATCCTCATTTACATGTTGCCACCAAGCATAACATTAATATTCATTCATGCACACCAACATCCATAACCTTTTAAACCTTTCCTAATAACACAAATCTACACACCAAACTTTCAATTAATATAACTGCCTTCCAACCATACCCATGACATCACAATAACACTACATATGCGTACAATCATTCTCACAATATTAAACCAATCATAAGCTTCAAATTGTAGCATTAAGCTTACCACTTGATTTTAGCTTAGATTTCAAGCAACAAAATTCATAATTTCCTCACACCCATGGTCACCATAGCTACCACCAAATGATTCACACATCATTTTTCCAAAGATTTAACCAACCATGAGCTTAAAACACAAAAATCCTTACCTTATATTTCTTGAATCTTGAGACCCACTTGATATTTCTTCAATTACTCTTGAATTACTTACTACCCAAGCCTTCCACCTTTCCCTCTTTTCTTTCCTTAGCCGATTCTCTCTATTTTTCTCTTCAATTGCATAGGAGTCAAGTGAAAATGGGGTAGAAGTATGGAAATGGTGTGGGAGGAAGGAGATTGAGAAGAAAAAATGCCATCTTGAAGAGATAAGGATCAGCCAAGGATAAGGATGAAGAGTCAAAGCTTATTTTGAAAGCTTTGACCACTTTAATGGCAAAATTACCATTTTGCACTCCAAGGTTTTCACCTTTTTTAATTGTATCCTGCCACAATCTTTTAAATCCAATTTCTTTCCATTATCTTCTTTTACACATGTACAAATGAAATATAATGTTTTAACTTCAATGCAATGTCCCCATAATATTTAAAATATTTATCTACCCGCGCTATCTTTATTTAATAAAGGCATGCGGGCCCTATTAACGTCATTTTTCTCTGAAATTTCCTCATTTGTCTTCTTCCCCACTTAGATTGACCATATACTCCCTTTTCATGAAAAATTACGACACTGAATAAAATATTATTTTATTCTAAAATCTTCCATTTGTCTCTTTGGCACCCAAAACACCTTGTTTTACCTCGATTCACTTCTGAATCACTTTTTATCTGGCTAATTCATCCTCAATAAAAACATATTATTATTTTCTTATTATTTCCTCGTGTGCAAAATATTTTATCTTAAAATACTCTTTTCACCTTTCATCACCTTTAAACATTCCAATTAACCTCATTTAGCATTCGATAAGCTTTATTAGCCACCATAACAAAGTACGAGATATTACAATCTCCCCCACTTAAATAGAATTCATCCTCGAATTCTCTTCAACATCAAGTTGTTAATCTCACTCAATGACCATATTCCATTTCCTTCTTCGTAGGGAATTTGATTTATGCACCTCATTATCTTCAATTTGACTAGAGCACTTTACCAAGTCAGGGTACGTAACTTATATTTATTATCATCTTTGAGTCAAAACCACCGTACCCTTCTCAATTGTTCTTTCTTATCACTAAGATCCCAAGTATGCCTTTAATTCCGTCACTAACCTCAAACATATCTTTATTTCAATTATTGTCAAACCTCCACTCATTCAGTCACCTCATTTACCTCCAGTTCGACTAGAATGCTTCACTTATGTCTGTTATCATCTTTTAGAATCAAATCGACGGTACCCTTCACGATCATTATCTCTTATTTTAAGACATTGAGTATGTCGTTATCCCTATCATTAAATTTGAACCATAACTCCATCTTAATCATACCGATTTCAATCACATTTTATACTTACTTATGTATACCAATCACCATCTTATTAGTTCATTCCTTGTTAAACTTCTCGACATTCATTCATTCATCCTATCCTCATACACTATTATGTAGCTTACAGCATCATTAACATGCCATATTCATTCCTGTACGTATTTCCAACGTTGGGGGAGGTTAATGGCTTCAATTATTCCCACATACTCATCTTACCTTGCATTTCTACAACTTCAATCTTCTTAATCATATTAGTCCATCTTGTATGGCTTAACCACATTATAGATTACATTTCCTTGGTATCATTTCTTCTACTGTTTCTCCAAAATTTCTTATATCAACATAGCTCAACTTCTGATGGGATATTTTATTGTTGTACTATGTATACAACTCATCAATTATTGAGTTCAAAGCTTGAATCACTAAGAACAATTCTTCACTTTAGTTGGGCACATCACTAACTCGACACATACGTACTTATCCATACATTTAAGTGTCATCATTCTTTATTATGTGTGGGGATCCTTGTTTTCAAGTGCCTTCAGACTAATTTCTCTTTGTTCGTTCCCATCCATAACCAAGATTCAATATGATAATCTTCATAGTTCATGTCAACGTTCTCATATGTAATCTATGAGCATTGGGGTATAATCAATTTTAGATTACCCTTTTTATATGTTTAAATCACCATTCCACTCACATCTTACCATAAGTTATCTCTTACGTAATCCATAAGAATTCTCATTATGCTTATGCATAGCTTCATGTCCTTTACATGCCCATACTCTTTTCTTATCATTTCCAATTATATGCTTAAGTTTCATTGTACTATATATCCTTGCATCACAATGCCATTAGTCACATCTCACTCGCCAAATGTCATTTTCATTAAATTACAATCCAGTATATGTATATATTTTATAATTTCATTGATCCTTCAAAGATTCATCTTTACTTGATCATTGCATCTTATGCAATATTACAATCCCTCCAAGTCATCCCTGTTTCTCAATTATCTTTCATGCCTCTAACATATTGCATTTCTATATTAATTAGTCACTTAAAACTTGGACTTATTCGAATCACGCATGCTTCATACATTTTCGAATTCCAATTTCCATAATACATTAGGAGGTTTTCATTATCCAACTTCATTATCAAGGTTACCTTCAACCATCCTTTATACTATTCTTTTATGTTGATATAACGTCATTCTCCCTTAATCAATTCACAATTTGTACTTGAAATTGCAAGATTGGAAACAAGGTTCTTCTCAAGTACTTTTTAATATCAATGTGAGCATCACTTTCAGTTTACAGCTTTCCTTTTGTAACCACATAACTTAATGCTTGTTTCCACAAGATTCATAGTAGAATTACTCTTGAGTATTTCCTTATAGATGCCTACCTTTAACTTATGTCTCACCGCATATGATCACATAACCCATGGTTTAGCCATTAGGCTCCTCAACAAGTTTTAAAATCACACATATTATACTGGTCGCTTATGATTGGCAATTCCTTCTCAAGGATATTCATGCATCCCTGAAACACTTGATCACTTATTTGCTCTTTAACATTCCGAGCATATCATTCCAAAAAAAGGCATGCACTTATTCACCAAGATATTTAAATGCATGCTCAACTATTCATACTTCAATTTATCCCCAAGGGTTTCTAGTATGCCACGTAATCAGCCTTGTGTTGTCATTAATCCTTTTCATTCAACTGAGTCAAGACAAGAATTGCAAGTTCTCATAGCAATATTCTATATAAACTCATTTGCTATACCACTCTTGTAATCCTTCATTCAAACTTTCATCACTTGGTACTGACATTATGAAGCCTCGACCTCTATAAACCCATAACTAGAAGTAGACCAGAAAACGGACCAGGGGTAATTTCATCATTTCTTATGGTGAGCTCCTGGAAGTAGCTTTTTAATGTTATTAAGGTCTAAGTAAGCCTAAGGAATAGATGAATGATGGTAAAATGAATGAAGAAGATAGAAATACTGATAATTTCCATAATAGGGGTAAAATGGTCATTTTTCATCTCGAGTTTAAATTTTTACATTTTCATGAACTCGAGTATTTCTAGACTATTATAGACTTTGCCTCAGTGTCAAAGAAGTAAAAAGATTGTATAAAGGTCAGGGGAAGACAAAGTGACCTTGTTAAGGGCATTTTGGTAATTTATGTGAGAATTGGATAAACTTTATGCATAAATATCTAACTCTCCAATAGCTTATTCTCATTTTTCTAGCAACTCTTCTTCTTCCTTCCATCCTTCTCACATTTTCTCACCTTCTATGGAAGCTTGCTTTGAAACCTCTATAAATTTTCTTAAGTTAACCCTAATTTTCATGCTTTTATGCACCTTTTCACAAAGTCCTTTGTGCTCTTTTACTCTTTCACCTTAAAACCCTCAAAAGTCTTATTTTGATACTTTCTCTCACTAGCTAGGTGTTTTACAAAGAGAAAGAAAGACTTTCTATACTAGCTTGAGGACTTTTGAGAAGAAGTTCAATTACAAAGCTACTAAGGCTCCAACGAGACTTGACATCCCCATTCGGACCATTAGTGGAAGTTAGAGTCAATTTAAGAATCAACGAGGACCGATAAGTGAACTTGCATTAAAAATATTTTGGAATAAATGATTATGTGCTTCATTGAATCACTTGAAATATTTTATATGTTTTTCTTTAAAATTGCATGGGAACAAGCCCTTGATGAAACATTGTATGTTGTGAATGTGTAATATGATGAATCCTTGTGCCCCTATATTATGTGGATATATATATGTTCTGTATGGATAGTTAATATTGTGTAATAAATATAGTCGTGCATGTGCACAATGTGGGGGAGGACATGCCGGTGATGACGTGTGGGGAAGTGTCAACGATGATATTGCTTGTGTGCGATGTGAAGGTTGCACAAAATGGCATTAGTTGTGCACGATGTGAGCGTGCACACGATGACTCTAGCTATGTGTGCAATGTGGGGGTTGCACATGAGTTGGGTGAGGCGGTGGTGATATTCGTGTTTATATATGTATATATATATATATATATATATATATATTATATNGTTATTATATGTATATATATATATATATATATATATATATTTATGTAATAGAAAGTTTACGAATATGGTATATGGTTGCAATGTATGTGGAATCCTACATGTTGAACCTTGGATATTGCTAAGTATTTTCAAATCGATTTTTTTGTTATTGCAGCAACATGGTATTTTCTTGATGTAATAAGAAATTTCTTCTTGGTGTTTTGTTTCTTGCTATAGCGAGAATGAATCTCACTGCAAAGAGAAACTCTCGAGTTGGGAAGCTAGCTACAGTCTTGTAACTTGCTACAGCGAGAATACATTCTCGCTACAGTGAGATACCTACAAGTGGTTTCCCTATAAAGAGAATTCATTTTCGCTATAGCAAGAAACTCTCAAATGGTTCAAAATTTTGATTCGAATTTCGCTACAGCAAAAATTCATTCTCGATGTAGCGAAAACTCATTCTCGATGCAGCGAAACTGCAGCGAGAATGCCTTTCCGCTGCAATGAGAAACCATCTATTTTGCTTGTCTTATGTGGATATTTGCTAAAATTTTTCATTATTTTCAACTTCATGGATTTTCAATGCTAAGGAATTAAATAATCAAGGGTTGAATTAAGAGCCTTTACAAGAAATTAAACTAAATTGAATTGTTTGTAACTAAAGTGCATCATGTTTTCAAAATCTCTTTGTATCGTTTCCTTCTTCCTTTCCTACGTTCACTCACTGAGTTTATACTCATTGTTTTCAACTTCATGTTTTCAGATCAAGAGGCAGTTGGAACTTAGGTCGAGGTGTCCACGTAGATTCATTTTCTAGGTAGGTATCTCAGCTTTTAATAGTTATACCTTCGCCAAGGTCACTTCATTGGAAGTCAAGTGGCTTTTTGTTGTGTGTAGATAAATGCAATCTAAATTTCTAAGATATATGTCTTGATCAATATATGTATATATTGATTGGTAATGCCACTATGAGTTGGCAATGGTTAACATTATTTTGGGATAATATAAATGCAACTATTTGATTGTTGTAGCACACTATTAAAGTACTTGTAGGTTGAAATTATGAAATGTGACTTTAGGAACATTTGATAGAATGATGAACAGGTTATATAAATAGGCTTGCTTTGGCTTAGTGGGCTATGCCCATTGGGTCCATGCACCTGTCATGGCCTGAAAATTGGGCTGTGACAAACTTGGTATCAGAGCCTTAGGTTGTCTAGGTCCTAGGATTTTCATTATTGGTCCAGCGGAGTATCGGGTCTTTGTGTGGAAACTTCGGTTGTGAATTGTGAACCGCGACACATTTTACAACTAAAAAACTGCATAGATTCCCTATTCTAGAAACCACTTTTTCTCCTAAGTTATAATTGTAAAATGTGTTTAATAATAGGTGTTTGCTTTTGTCTAGGTAAGAATGTCGCCTAAGACACAAGCTGCCTCGAGAAAGATGGAGGAAAAAGATGCTCCTAATGAGACGAAAATGGGTAGGCCACGGGCACCCACCCTTAGAGGGTAAGGAAGACGTGGTGGGGCCACTAGGTTGGTGAGGGTGGATACACTTGTGAGGAGACCTGAGGAAGAACAACCTCTAGGTGATGTGGATAGACACCCAACTAGAGGCATTACCATAGAGGACTTGGCTGTAGGTTTACAAGGAGTTAATAGGGTTGTGGAGATGATGGCAACTCGTATGGATGACATACAAAGAATAGTAGAGAGGAGACATGCATCTCAAAAGTCCCCTAGTTCACAAGGATAGGCTGATCGTCAACACATAAAGGTTGAGAGGGGTCATGTAGAGGTTTCACTTCTTGACTTCCTGAAACTTAAACCTCCATTGTTTACTAGGTTTGATGCATCGGAGAGGCCCCAAGTTTTCTTAGATAAAATGAAAAGATTTGTGAGGCCCTAGGATGTTCTAATACTAGATTGGTTGAGATAGTTGCTTTTCGATTAGAAGATGTGGCACAATGATGGTATGGCTCCTTGTGTAGAGGTAGGCCAATGGATGCAGCACTGTTGACTTGGAATGAGTTTAGTACAGCGTTCTTGAATCGATTCTTACCTGTCAGTGTACTAAATGCGAGAGCCAGGAAGTTTGAGGCATTTGTACAGATCTCGAATAAGATGGTGTCAAAATATGACATCAAATTTCCACAATTGGCTCAAACATTCAAAGATTTGTGGATGGGCTACTAGAGCCATTGTTTAGGGCTGTGGCATCTCGAGATTTCGATACCTACTCTGCAGCAGTGGATTGTACTAAGCAAATTGATATGAGGGCCAGTGAGAGTAGGGTTGTGAGGGATAGAGCAAAAAAGGGCCAAGACAAAGGGTTATCAAAGTTGCAGAGACTTCAGTAATGATATTTCATCTTCTAGCCATCAGGGCCCACAAATGGATTCACGATTACCCCAACAGAGGAGTGACTTGACTAGTGTCAGCATTGGATCAAGGTAGAAAACTTTTAGTAAGGGAAGGCAGCAAGATTCAAGACAGGGTAGTCAAGCTATCGATCATTGCAACAATTGTGGAGTACGGCATAGTGGACGATGTTTCCATACTATAAGAGTTTGTTATGGGTATGGTTAACCTGGACATCTATGGAGAAGTTGCCCGATGGCTCCTTAATCACAGGGATTTGCTCGTAACTCAACCCAGCTAGCTTTGTCTGCTTCTTAAGTAACCATCTCATCTGATCGGGAGGCTAGAGGATCGAGAGGCAAAGGTGCTGTTACTTCCTCTCAGGGCAGGCCGTCTGGGTCTAGACAACAGAGTTCTGCTAGTAAGGGTCATGCAAGGGTATTTGCTTTAACACTTCAAGAGGCCCAGACATCCAACGTTGTGGTTTCAAGTATTCTTACTAATTGTAATATGGATGCTCGAGTATTGTTTGATCCTGATGTTACCCACTCTTTTATTTTTCCACGTTTTGCACTTTGTTTGGGTAAAGATCGTGTCTTAAGAAAAGAACAATTAGTGGTGTCTACCCATTTAAGGGAGGTGATTGTGGCAGAATGGGAATATAGGTCCTGTGTAGTTCGAGTCAAGGACAAGGACACTTTGGTAAATCTAGTGGTATTGGACACCTTAGATTTTGACGTGATTTTGGGAATGGATTGGCTATCGCCCTGCCATGCTAGCATGGATTCTTACCATAAATTGGTTAGATTTGATTTTCCAAGCGAGCCATTATTTAGTATTCAGGGGGATAGGAGTAATGCTCCAACAAATTTGATATCAGTAATGTCTACTAAAAGGATATTAAGATAAGGTTGTCTAGGTTACCTAGCTATTGTGAGAGATACCTAAGCAGAGGTCGGGGATATAAACCAAGTGTCAGTAGTGAATGAGTTTATAGATGTATTTCCAGATGAACTACCAAGTTTGCTTCCCGAGTGGGAGATTGAATATGTATGACCTGATTCCGAATACTAGACCCATATCCATACCCCCATACAGAATGTCACTTGCAAAGCTTAAGGAACATAAGGATCATTTTGAAGATTTGCTAGACAAAGGTTTCATTTGCCCCAACGTCTCACCATGGGGAGCACCAGTGTTATTTGTAAAGAAGAAAGATGGGTCACTTAGATTATGTATTGGCTACCGACAAGTTAATAAAGTGACGGTGAAGAATAAGTACCCCCTTCTGAGAATAGATGATTTATTTGATCAACTCCAAAGAGCACAATGTTTCTCTAAAATCGATCTACGGTCTAGGTACCATCAATTAAGGATCAAGAATGAGGACGTACCAAAGACCGCATTTTGAACAAGATATGGGCATTATGAGCTTTTGGTGATGTCCTTTGGGCTTACGAATGCCCCCTACAGCATTTATGGATTTGATGAATCGAGTGTTCAAGCCTTATTTGGACAAGTTTATGGTGGTATTTATTGATGACATCTTGATATACTCGAAGAGCCGGGTGGAGCATGAGCAACACCTTAAGATAGTACTCAAAACTTTGAGAAAACATCAATTATATGCCAAGTTCTCAAAGTGTGAGCTTTGGCTCGAAAGTGTTGCATTCTTGGGACATGTGATCTCTAAGGATGGGGTACAAGTTGGCCCAAAGAAAGTGGAGGCAGTAAAAAGTGGCCAAGGCCAACCTCAGTTATAGAGATTAGAAGCTTTTTGGGTTTAGCAGGCTATTATCGTCGTTTTGTGAAGGATTTCTCCAAGATAGCAGCTCCTCTGACCAAGCTAACACATAAGGACACAAAGGTTGTGTGGTCTAATGCTTGTGAGGAAAGGTTTGAGAAGTTTAAGACTTGTCTCACCATAACTCCATTATTAAGCCTACCGCAAGGCACAGAGAGTTATACAATATTTTGTGATGCATCACGGTGTTGGTTTAGGGTGTGTATTAATGCAACATGGGAAGGTGATTGCATATACATCAAGGCAACTTAAAAGGCATGAGAAAAATTACCCCACACACATTTGGAGATGGCAACAATCGGGTTTACCTTAAAGATTTGGAGACATTACTTGTATGGTGAGACTTGCGAGATATATATGGACCACAAAAGCCTAAAGTATATATTTCAGCAGAGGGATCTTAATGTGAAAGCTCGACCTTCATAGACATGTAACTCGAGGTGGAACTTATGCTTAAAGGTTTAATTTGAGCTAATGATGCTAGTTTTACGTTACTTATAATTGTTTTATGTTGTTATAAAAGTAAGATCAAAAATAATTTTAATTGGTGAAGAAAGGTGCATAATGAACAGTAGCCCTATTTGCATATGTTTTGCTTTTTCAAGTATATCTCCCACTACATGATTCAAATAACATGATATTTAAACCATTAGAAAGCTAAGAGGTACGGCTACAACTTTGATGTTCACCACTTTTCCCAGTTCTAGCGAGAAAGTGGTCGAAATCTTTGTCGAAGTGAAAGGACTGTGCTGAAGAACATAAATTAGCATAATGTTTGAGCGTTGCGACGCTGGAAATTGAAAGCCACGGCCCTCACCATAAATTCCACAAATAACAAGATTTTGGGGTTTTTGAAGCTAGGACTTTTAGGGGCTACTTAAGGGACCTTTTTTATAGGATTTTGGACCTTTTCCTAGTCTCAAAAGAGTAAAAGATTACACAAGAACAAGAGGAAGACAAGTGGCATTGCTAAGGGCATTATTGTAATTTCATGAACAATTGGATAAGCTTTAACAATAAATATCTTCATTTTCTAGCACCTTCCTCAGATTTCCAGCACTTCATCTTCTTCTTCTTCCTTTCTCATGTTTTCTCACCTTCCATGGAAGCTTGCTTTGAAACTTCCATAGATTTTCTTGAGTTAACCCAAATTTTCATGTTTTTGTGCACCCTTTCACAAAGTTCTTTGTGCTCTTTTACTTTTTCACCATAAAACCCTCAAAAGCCTTTCCATAATACTTTCTCTCACTAGTTGGACATTCTAGAGAGAGAAAGAGGGAGATGTTTCACAAGAAATTGAAAGCTGTTGAAAGGGAATTCAATTACCAAGCTAACAAGGTGAGTATTGAAATTAAGTTGATATCTTTAGTTGTTGAGGATGGCTGGTGGTTAGATCTATGAGTGTTTTGTAGTTAAGGATTTATTCGTTTTAGTGCGATTAGAGTAGTAAAAATAGATAGTCACTTAATGGTAGTTGGAAACTAGTTAGGAATAACTAGCAGAACATGATTTAGGAAATAGCTTCTAGAACCATATTCTATGAATTGAGTTAATTGTGATGCTATTATGATGATAGGTTCCAACGAAGCTCCACCACCCCATTTGGACCATTAGAAGAAGTGGAATTGAGTAAGGATTTAACAAATACTGCTGAGTGAACTTGCATTTCAAAATATTTTGGGAAAATGTTTACATGTTTCAAAGAATCATTTGGGAATCTTATCAGTTTTTGCTTTAAGATTGCTTGGGAACAAGCCCTTGATAAAATGTTTTATGTTGTGAAATGTGTAAAAGGATAAATCCACATGTTTTTGTATGATGTTGATATATATATATGTATACTATGTCATAAATGGTACCATTATGTGACAAATGAAACTGTGCATGTGCGGGGTGAGTGTGCACTTGCTGGTGATGACGGTGGTGAGAGTGATGGATGATGATACTATCCGGCTATGTGCACAAAGTGGTGGGATGTACATAAGTTAGGTGACATGGGATGTCCAGCAATGTGCACGATGTGGTGGGATGCACATGAGCTAGGTGAGATGGGATGTCCAGCTATGTGCACGATATGTTGAGATGCATATAAGCTGGGTGAGATGGGATGTCTAACTATTTGCACGATGTGGTGGGATGCAAATAAGCTGGGTGAGATGCACATGATGAATCTTAAAAATTTGTCATTTATTTGCAAATTGATTTTCTTGCAATGAGAAACACTCTATTTATACTACCTTACTTGGATAATTGTTAGAAATTTCCCTTCTTTCCAATTTCTTGCTGAATACGGCTCCTTCATCATTAAATGGTTTAATAACCAAGGGTTTAAATGGAGGGATTTTAATAAGAACTTGAACTAAGTTGCATTGTTTTCAAATAAGTGCATCATGATTATCAACTTTCCTTGTTGTTGCTTGTTCCCTTTTTATGTTCACTCACTGAGTTTGTACTTACTATTTCAACTTCATTTTTTCATATCAGGAAGCAGTTGGAACCTAGGTCGAGGTGTCCACATAGTTTTATCTTTGTTGGTAGGTATGTTGGCATTCAATAGTCGTCCCTTCACCTCGGTCATTCCACTGGAAGTCAAGAATCATTTTGTTTATGAATACATTCATGTGATGTAAAGTATTAAGATATGTGTCTTAGACAATGTACATATACTGTGACGGGTAATGCCACTACTAGTTGGTAATGGTTAACATTATTTGGGTAATGTGAAATGTAGTTTTTGATTACTACAGCATATTAATTAGGTACTTATAGATTGGAAGTATGAAAAGTGACTTTAAGAATAATTGATGGAATGATGAGCAGAATTATGTAAATAGGCTTGCTTGGGCTTAGTGGACTACGTCCATTGAGTCCATGCGTCAGTCACGTCTTGGAAATCGGGTCGTGACAGACTTGTTATCAAAGCCCTAGGTTGTTTAGGTCCTAGGATTCCTTTTGTTGATCTAGTAGAGTGTCGGGTCTTTATGTGGAAACTTCGATTGTGAAGTGTGAACCGCGACACATTTTACAACCAAGGGACCGTATAGATTCCCTATCCTAGAAACCACCTTCTTCCTTAAATATGATTATAATTGTAAAATGTGTTTAATAACAGGTGTTTGCTCTTGTCTAGGTAAAAATACCACCTAAGACACGGGCCGCCTCAAAAAGGATGGGGGAGCAAGATGCTCCTAATGAGATGACAGATAGTCCACAAGTATCCACCTTTAGGGGGCGAGGTAAATGTGGCGGGGCCACTAAGCCGGTGAGGGCGGATACGTCTATGAGTAGACGAGAGGAGGGACAATCTTCAGGTGATGAGGATAGACAACCAACAGGGGGCATCACCATTGAGGACTTAGCGGCAAGCCTACAAGGAGTTAATCAGGTTGTAGAAATGATGGAAGCCCGTATGGATGATATGTAGAGGATAGTGGAGGGGAGACCTACAGTACAAGAATCCCCTAGTTCCCAAGGGCAAGCCGAACGCCAACATCATGAGGTCGAGAGGGGTCATTTAGAGATTTTTCTTCCTAATTTTCTCAAGCTTAAGCCTTCATCATTTTCAAGGTCTGATGCATTGGAGAAGCCCCAGATTTTCTTAGATAAGATGGAGAAAATTTGTAAAGCCTTGGGATGCTCTATTGTCCGATCAGTCGAGCTAGCCGCCTTTCAATTAAAAGACGTGGCGCAAGAGTGGTATAGTTCCTTATATAGAAGCAAACCAATAGATGCAGCACCGTTGAGTTGAAGTGAGTTCAGTATAATCTTCTTAGATCGATTTTTACCACTCAATGTATGTAATGCCAGAGTCAGGGAGTTTGAGGCTTTGATACAGACCTCGAGTATGACAGTGTCTGATTACGACTTAAAATTCTCACAATTGTCTCGGTATGCGTCTTATTTAGTTTATACAGAGGAGATAAAGATACAAAGTTTTGTGGATGGGCTAGTGGAGCCATTGTTTAGGGCTATGGCATCTCGAGATTTCAATACTTACTCCGCAGCAGTGGATTGTGCTCAGCAGATTGAGATAAGGACCAGTGAGAGTAGGGCTGCGAGGGATAGAGCAAAAAGGGCCAAGACAGAGGGTTATCAAAGTCGTAGAGATTTCAATAGTGGTATCTCATCTTCTAGCCATCAAAGTCCACAGAGGGACTCACAATTACCCCAACCGGGGAGTGATTCGCCTAGTGCTAGTGTTGGGGTAGAACAAAGAACCTTCAGTGTTCGGAAGTAGCAAGATTCGAGACAGGGTATTCAAGTTATCCACTCTTGTGATACTTATGGGCGACGACATAGTGGACAATGCTTACGTACTATGAGAGTTTGTTATGGGTGTGGTCAAGCTAGACATATTAGGAAGGATTGCTCGATGGCTCATCAATCACAAGATTCTGCTAGCGACTCCACCCAGCCAGCTTTCTCTGCTCTTTCAGTAGCTGCCTCATCTGATCGGGAGGCTAGTGGATCAAAAGGTAGAGGTGTTGTTACTTCCTTTCAAGGCAGGCCTTCCGGGTCTGGACGTCAGAGTTTCGCCAGTAGGGGTCAAGCAAGGGTGTTTGCTTAAACATCACAAGAGGCCCAAACATCAAATGCAGTGGTATGAGGTATTCTCTCAGTTTGTAATATGAATGCTCGGGTATTATTTGATCATGGTGCTACCCACTCTTTTATTTCTCCATGCTTTGCATCTCGTTTGGGTCAAGACCTTGTTAGGAGAGAAGAACTATTAGTGGTGTCTACTCCTTTAAAGGAGGTATTTATAGTCGAATGGGAATATGAGTCTTGTGTAGTTTGAGTCAAGGACAAGGATACTTTGGTGCGTTTAGTGGTGCTAGACACCATAGATTTTGACGTGATTTTGGGGATGGATTGGCTATCACCCTGCCATGCTAGTGTGGACTGCTATCACAAATTGATTAGATTCAATTTTCCTGGTGAACCATCACTTAGTATTCAGGAGGATAGGAGTAATGCTCCAACCAATTTGATATCAGTTATGGCTACCAGAAGGTTATTAAGATAGGGTTGTTTAGGTTACTTGGCTGTGGTAAGGGATACTCAAGCGAAGGTTGGAGATATGGGCCAAGTGTTGGTGGTGAATGAGTTCATGGATGTGTTTCCTAAGGAACTACCAAGTTTGCCTCCAGAGTGAGAGATTGAATTTTGCATAGATTTGATTCTCGACACTAGACCTATATCCATACCCCTATATAGAATGGCACTTGTGGAGCTTAAAGAGCTTAAGGATCAGTTAGAAGATTTATTGGATAAAGGTTTCATCCGTCTTAGTGTCTCACTATGGGGAGCACTGGTGCTATTTGTAAAGAAAAAAGATGGGTCATTTAGATTGTGCATTGACTACCAATAGCTTAATAAGGTGACAGTGAAGAATAAGTATCCTCTTCCAAGAATAGATTATTTATTTGATCCACTACAAGGAGCATAATGTTTCTCTAAGATAGATCTACAATCTCGGTACCATCAGTTAAGGATCCGGAATGAAGATATACCCAAGACTACATTTCAAACAAGATATGGGCACTATAAGTTCTTGGTGATGTTGTTTGGGCTTACGATTGCTCTTACGGCCTTTGTGGATTTGATGAATCGAGTGTTCAAGCCCTATTTGGACAAGTTTCTGGTGTTGTTTATTGATGACATCTTGATCTACTCGAAGAGTCGAGAGGAGCATGAGCAGCATCTTAAGATAGTGCTCCAAACTTTGAGAGAACATCGATTGTATGCCAAGTTCTCCAAGTGTGAGTTTTGGCTTGAAAGCATTGCATTTTTAGGACATGTTGTCACGAACCGATACTCCCCTCTAGCCCGTGACAACCGTCACGGTGTCCCGATAGACAATCATTACCCGAAATGTCAACCAGAACCCCGTAAGGCTTAATATCAGTTCCTCATTTCCCCTGTGAGTAATCGTTGCCAAATATCATGTTTTAAAAGGATTTAAGCTATTTCCAACTTAAAACAACAAAAAAAATGATTTCTGTCTCATAGGGGCATTTTGGTCATTTTTCCCTAAAAATTTTGAAACCAACTAAAAATGTAGTATACGAGTACAATACACATAATTCATAATAAAAACTAAGTTTAAATGTCTAAAACCTTCATTTAAAATGAAATTATGATTATTTGGATATAATAAGAAAGTAAAAAAAATATTCAATAAAATATTCTATTTTCTTATAAAACAATATTTTTAGAGTTATACGTAAATAATTTTTATAGCGTAAAAGCAAAATAAATTCATACATACTATAATATAGTAAGCCAGAGTATTTAATTTAATTTACAATAACTAGTGGGCCCCCGAATAACCAAAAGTAAGGAAGACTGTTAACCTACAGTTTGGAGGATTCAAATCCAATGGTAGCCTCGATGAAATCAGCTATCTACAGCCTATTTTGAGCCTTAAATTGGTGGAAATGAGGGTGGTGAGATTATATAATCCCAGTGAGTAAACAAACATCATTCAAAATATCTAAAGTCGAGTAAAAGGAGACGATTAAAATATTCCATCTAAATATGTATTTCATAACCTAAATATTCATTTCATTTAAATAGTCAACATGGCTTATGAGTATCTTAAAAGCTTGGCTCCTACCAAAATCATTCTTGGGAATACCTTGGCAGAGGCATTTAACCGAGTCCGCCAAGGCTGTTAAAAATTTCGTACACACGTAAACATATTTTTAGTTTGAAAAACACAGCCGTTCCTTGTCGTTAGTGACGTTCATCATCACAAGGTGGGTCGGCTTGTCGTGAACTCTAACCATACCTCAGGAGATACCCTACACGCCTCTCTGACTGAGGTACATATATATAACCAAATTTCATGCCCCTCTAATAGGCTGGTCTACAGAATCCGCCCACTACAGCAAGCTAAACCCACCATAAAATAAAATTTTGACAGCATGACATGACTAATATTATACTACCCAGCCTGTAAATGTAAAAAGAATAATTCATACAGTTCACAAACCACAATTCCAGCCAGTCATGCCAACACATTATCATAAGTCATCAATTAGAACCATAAATTTGCAACACATCAAGTGGTCTCCAGTTATTCTATTTTCAAAGCCATCATTCAATTTCAAGACAATTTATAAAATCATTTCATTTAAACACATTTTGTTTATAAAACCTAAAAATTAACCATTTAAACTCATATTCCATAAAATTCACAAAATCGAATAAAAATACCACTTTAGATAATTAAAATGATGATAAGGTTACTCACTATTTCGGGAGTCAAATTTTTAGAGTACTTTGACTATCGATCCTCGGGTACAATTTCTTTACCCTTATATGAGGATTCACCACCTATACATAATGCACAATCAAGCAATTTACCACATTGGTGCTAAACCGTTATAAATCTATATGGATGCATGAAATGGAATGCAAATTGTTCGGATTATTGTCTAAACACAGTGTTCTACACAAATTCAATTGTGTACCTAAATAATACGGTATTGGCCTAATTCGATCTATCACTCGATTAATTGGCCAATATGTCCAAATCAACTCCAATTAACTCCATTTTTCTTCCAATTCTCCAAATCATCAAATACAAGTCAAATAACATAAAATTTAGCAAAATCATCTTCACATTTTCCCTTAGGAATTTCGGCCATGGTGGATGCATCAATACTATAATTTTTCCTACTTCATTTTCTCACCATAATTCATCATTTCCTAACCAATTCACTTGAAATAAAATCAAATCCACCATCCACACTTTACATAGAAAATTCGGCCAATGATGGGTGATGGGAGGAAGTGAATTTTTTTGTTGGCTTTTCATGCTACACATCACTAACTAGCTAAAAACACTAAAATACATTGAAATCTAACCAAATCAAGCACCAAAACCCATCCCCCCATTTTCGGCCAGCAAGAGACCCATCATGAAATCATGTGATTCAACCATGGAAAATGAAAAAGGATGCATGGGAAAGGTAGATCTCAAGCTTTATTGAAAAAATCTTACCTTTTTCACTTGTTTCCTTGAATTTTTCCACCTTGGGTTTGTTCTCTTCCTTTTTCCCTTTGTTCTTGGTGTGGCCGAACATAAAGAGTGAAATAAGAGAGGTTTGTGCTGGTTTTTAATGTAAATTATAAACAAATCTAAGCTTGCCACTTGTCACCATTCCATTGGTCCATTTTTAAACTTAACAATTAAGCTTTCTTTCTCCACCACATAAAATCCTTCAATTATCCATAATAATATTGGGTAAAATCCATGTGCTGGACAAGTGTTGGGTGGTGTAAAATTACAATTTTACCCTTGGGGTGGCAAAATGACTATTTTGCCCTTAACCTCAAAAAAATACCGAAATTAAAATTCTTCACTTCTCAAACTTAAATTATACTCCAAATGATCAATCTTAGTCAAAAATTTCATCCAACACTCACATCTTAACCTCAGGTGGTAGAATGACTATTTTACCCCTAGGTCATGAAAATTCCAATTTGACTCCAAATCGGTTCTTGAACTTCGAATCACCATTTTGAATCATTCTAGGACTTTAAAATTCTCAATTTCATCTTAAAATCTCTTTTTGATCTAGTTCGAGGCTTAATTCAACTTAGTTGCACCACTAGGTACACTATCCACTTTTGACCATTTTTTGGGGCTTTCCAAGTTTGCAAGCATTCTGTCAATTACATGAATGACATGGCAAGTATTTTATAAAGTCGGGCTTGACACATGTGGTATCCAAGGATGGGGTACAAGTCAATCCAAAGAAAGTTGAGGCAGTAGAGAAGTGGCCAAGGCCGACCTTAGTTACGGAGATTAGAAGCTTTTTGGGTTTGGCTGGCTATTATCGTCATTTTGTTCAAGACTTCTCAAAAATAGTCACCCCTCTGACTAAGATAACACGTAAGGATATAAAGTTTGAGTGGTCAGATGCTTGTGAGAATAGCTTTGAGAAGCTTAAGGCATGTCTCACCACAGCTCCAGTATTAAGCCTACCACAAGGCACCAAGGGTTATATGATATTCTGTGATGCATTGCAGATTGGTTTAGGGTGTGTCTTAATGCAACATGGGAAGGTGATTGAGTATGCATCAAGGCAACTTAAAAGGCATGAGCAGAATTACCCCGCACACGATTTGAAGATGGCAACAATCGTGTTTGCCTTGAAGATTTGGAGACATAATTTATATGGTGAGACTTGCGAGATATATACGGACCACAAAAGCTTGAAATATATATTTCAGCAGAAGGATCTTAACTTGCAGCAACATAGATGGATGGAGTTGCTAAAGGATTATGATTGTACCATTCTCTACCATCCTGGTAAGGCAAATGTAGTAGTGGATGCCTTGAGTCAAAAATCGGTGGGAAGCTTGGCACATATCTCCACAGATAGGAGATTCTTGATTAGGGAGATGCATAGTTTGGGAGACATGGGTGTGCATTTGAAAGTTTCAGAGGCAAATGCATTGCTAGCATATTTTAGAGTGAGGCCTATTTTAATGGACCAGATTAAAGAAGCACAAAGCAAAGATGAGTTCATAGCTAAGGCCTTATATGATCCTTAGGGAAGGAAAGGAAAAATGTTTACCAAAGGCACAGATGGAGTGTTGAGGTATGGAACCAAACTTTATGTGCCTGATGGTGATGGGTTGAGGAAAGAAATATTGGAGGAAGCTCACATGGCAGCCTATGTGGTACATCCAGGGGCTATAAAAATGTATCAAGATTTGAAAGAGGTATATTGGTGGGAAGGACTTAAGAAAAATGTAGCTGAGTTCATCTCCAAGTGCCTGGTTTGTCAGCAAGTTAAGGCCAAGCATCAAAAGCCTGCAGGGCTACTACAGCCATTACTAGTGCCCAAATGGAAGTGGGAGCATATTGCAATAGATTTCGTAATGGGTTTGCCTCGGACAAGTGGGGGATATGACTCAATGTGGATCATAGTGGACCGGTTAACAAAATCAACTCATTTTTTTCTGGTTAAGACTACGTATGGTGCTGCTCAATACGCTCGAATTTATGTAGATGAGATAATGCGGCTTCATGGTATCCCCATTTCTATAGTATCTAATAGAGGAGCTCAATTTACCAGTAGGTTTTGGGGAAAGTTGCAGGAAGCGTTAGGCATTAAGTTGGACTTCAGCACAGCTTTCCACCCTCAAACTGATGGACAATCTGAATGGACGATACAAACATTGGAAGATATGTTAAGGGCTTGTGTAATAGACCTTGGGGTCAAATGGGATCGATATCTACCCTTAGTAGAGTTTGCCTATAATAACAGTTTCCAAGTTAGCATCCAGATGGCACCATTTGAAGCATTATATGGACGGAGATGTAGATCACCCATTAGATGGCTAGAAGTGGGAGAAAGGAAACTTTTAGGGCTTGAATTGGTGCAAGACGCCATCGAAAAAATACATATGATTCGGTAGAAGATGTTGTCAGCTCAAAGCAGACAGAAATGATATGCTGATAACAGACGGAGAGACTTGGAGTTTTAGGTAGGAGATCATGTATTCTTAAAGGTCTCACCAATGAAAGGAGGAATGAGGTTCAGCAAGAAAGGAAAATTAAGCCCTCGGTATATAGGACCCTTTGATATCTTAGAAAGAATTGGAGCAGTAGCATATCATTTGGCATTACCGCCAGACCTTTCGAATATTCACCCCGTGTTCCATGTGTCAATGCTTAGAAAGTATCACCCAGATCCATCTCACGTAATACAGTATGAAACCATCTGGTTAAAAGATGATTTAACATATGAGGAGCAACCGGTAGCTATCCTTGATAGACAAGTCAAAAAGCTTCGTTAAAAGGAGATAGCCTTAGTGAAGGTGTTATGGCTAAACCACACCAGTAAAAAGGTAACATGGGAAGCCGAGGAGGAGATACAGACAAAGTATCCACACCTCTTTAATATGTAGAGGTATGCTACCTTATAGTTTGATTTAAATTCGGGGACCAAATTTCTTTTAGTGGGAGAGAATGTGAAACCTCGACCTTCATAAACGCGTAACTCGAGGTGGAACTTATGTTTATAGATTTAATTTGAGCTAATGATGCTAGTTTTACATTACTTATAATTATTTTATGTCATTATAGGAGTAGGATCAAAAATAATTTTAATTGGTGAAGAAAGCTACATAATGAACAGTAGCCCTATTTGCATATGTTTTGGTTTTTCAAGTATATCTCCCACTAAATAAGTCAAATAACATGATGTTTGAACAATTAGAAAGCTAAGAGGCAAGGCTACAACTTTGATGTTTACCACTTTTCCCAATTCTGGTGGGAAGGTGGTCAAAATCTTTGTCGAAGTGAAAGAACTGCACCAAAAGAACAAAAATTGGTAGAATGTTTGAGCGTCGCGATGCTGAAAATTGAGAGCCGCGACCCTCACCGTAAATTCCACAAATAATAAGATTTTAGGGTTTTTGAAGCTAGGATTTTTGGGGGCTACTTAAGGGACCTCTTTCAGAGGATTTTGGACCTTTCCCTACTGTCAAAAGAGTAAAAGATTGCACAAGAACAAGAAGAAGACAAGTGGCATTGCTAAGGGCATTATTGTAATTTCATGAATAATTTGATAAGCTTTAACAATAAATATCTTCATTCTCCAGTACCTTCCTCAGATTTCCAGCACTTCATCTACTTCTTCTTCCTTTCTCATGTTTTCTCACCTTCCATGGAAGCTTGCTTTGAAACTTCCATAGATTTTCTCGAGTTAACCCCGATTTTCATGTTTTTGTGCACCCTTTCACAAAGTTCTTTGTGCTCTTTTACTTTTTCACCATAAAACCCTCAAAAGCCTTTCCCTAATACTTTCTCTCACTAATTGGACATTCTAGAGAGGGAAAGAGGGAGATTTTTCACAAGAAATTGAAAGCTTTTGAAAAGGAATTCAATTACCAAGCTAGCAAGGTGAGTATTGAAATTGAGTTGATATTTTTAGTTGTTGAGGATGGATGGTGGTTAGATCTATGAGTGTTTTGTAATTAAGGATTTATTCATTTTAGTGTAATTAGAGCAGTGAAAATAGATAGCCACTTAATGGTAGTTGAAAACTAGTTAGGAATATCATATACCAAGTAGTGAAAAATAAATCATCATATGATTCATACTTGAAGTGCAAGCTTCCTTTTGTTTTTCCCTTTGATGGATTCAAGATAATCTTTGCAGTTGTACCTCTAATGCCCCTTGGTTTTCCACAAAAATGGCATTTTTCATTGTCTTTTTTCACTCTTTCAATAGGCTTCATACCTTTCGAAGTTGATGCCTTTTCACCCTTATCTTTTTTATAAAATTTTCTTTACTTATTTTTATTTTTCTTAAAAAAGACCAGATGAATTAAAAGCTTCTCATTCGCAATGGTGTTCTCAGCCTATGTGAGCATATTCAATAAGCTCGATAAAGTTACCTCAATCTTGTTCATGTTGAAGTTTAACAGAAACTGTGCATAGCTCTCTAGCAATGAAGAGAGTGCAAGGCCTATGCTCAAATCGTGATCTGTAACCTAAACCAACTATTTAAGTCAAGTGATATATCTTATCATTTTAAGCGCATGAGGCCTTACTAGGCTTCCTTCAAACATCTTACATTAGAACAATTCCATTGAAATGTTGAATCTCTTTGTGTGACTTTCCTTATCAAACATTTCTCTAAAGTTTAGGATAATATCCAAGGCATTCATAGTTTCATGTTGCTTTTGAAGATCTAAAGCCATACTAGCCAACATCACACATATGGCTTGATCGAGATCATCCATATAAACTCTATAGGCCTCATTTTCCTCATTTGTAGCATCATTGCTAGGTTCCTAAAAAATAGGACCATCTAAGACATAAGCCTTTTTTTCTTGTTTCAAAACAAGCTTGATATTGTGAAACAAGTCAATGAAAGTTTGGCTTGTTAACTTGTTTGCATCAAGTATGCATCTAAGTGACAAACTGTTCGCCATGATCAATTTATATCGTATAGAAGCCAACATATATAAAGCTTAATTATTAATGCAAATTATGTAATCATAAAGACAAGGTTTAATAATCTTATATGATTATTCTCAATATTTTATCAAAATAATAGCCTTTTTCTAATATTTCTAGAAATTTAATCTTTAAACTTTTTATTGAGCTAGGACTCTTTTCATCCCCCATGACCTCGAATGACTCAACAAGCCATAATGAAACTAATTAGGTAGGTAACTTAGCTTTCCAATTATATCTTATACAACTCCTAGATTAGTTAGGTGACAACTTCTTGTCAAAATGCTTCATATACATTATGGCTAATTATAACTCTAATACTATATGGTCAAGTGTGATACATCCAAACAACATGGTACTAGTTGAGTAAGACCCACCAATAACTCAAACATACTCGTGTAAAAGTTTGGCCTTGAGTGACTCAACAAGCCTCTAATTAAAAAAGCAATCTAGTTATCTTGTTATATGGTGTAAAGCAACTTTTTTACTCAATATATTAATGAGGGATTTTATTTATTAATTCATTAATTAAGGTTTCATTGATTTGACGTTGCTGACATACATAACATTTATGCATTTCACATATATCATATATATATATATATACTATCACTTGCCAACTACTAGGATAATTATTGATTTTACTAATACTAATTTCCCCGAGCCATTAAGGAATTTAGTTGGTCAAATTCTTAAGGGATTTTACAAACATTGTCTTCAAGCTTTGCTTGTAATCTCCTTAAATCTCCATGGTGCCTTTAGATCTCCATCTTTAAGTTACAAATATTTTTCTATCTAACCATCATTTGACACTTTGATTTAACTAATTACATTCTATAATCAAGAAACCTTGAGTTACATTAAAGGGGAGTTAAGTGAGAAAAGAATTTTACAACTTGGAGAAAATAGAAATAAGGCAAGGTATGCATATCCTAGTTCAAAGCAAATACCATGAAAAATAAATTTAACCATCCATGGCCTAATCTTTTAAGGTCTTAGTCCAAAATCATTCTCATACTTTATAATCACAATCAAAAACAGAGAAATAAATGCAAGCTCAATATCACTTGGTGATATTGTGTATCATTTGAGAAAGCATCAATTAACTTACTTAAAGCGCTTGACTAAGATTATTTGGTATTATTTAATTTAGTATTTAAGAAATTCCCAAACACTTAAAGTAAACCTTTTACTCCTTTTACTTAAATAGAAATCCATTGAAATAAAACTTTCCATTTTAAGACTTTTTATTTCAATTCTTTCCATAATTAAAACTCCATTTAATTTTGGAAATCTCATTATTTTATATAAGCTTCCTAAAATGTATTTAAGACAACATTTTAATTTCTAATATTTAGAACATCAATTAGTTTTCAAAATTGTATCCTGTCCAAGTTAAATGGTGACTTAACAAATTTTTGAAAACTTCTAGTCAAATTAAAATTTTAAGAAAAGTTCAATACTATGACATAATTTTAGAAATTTCTTTTAAATTAGAAAAATATTTCCTATGGATTTCCCAAATTAAAATGCTATCCTTAATTTAAGGAATTTCTTTTAAAGTAGGAAATATTTTCTATTCTTTATGAATCACCCAAAATTAAAATTCTATCCTTAATTTTACAAAATTCACTTTAAAGGAAGAAAGAATTTCCTATTCTTTATGAATCACTCAAAATTAAAATAGATGACATTTAAGTGCTCTTACAACTTCATAAATCATGACTCAAACTCATGAACAAAGCTACTGAAAATTTTCAGCAAGTGTGTTTAACAATTAAATGCAAAATTTATAGAGAATTAAGCCACCAAAACCGATCATAGTTGCCTAAAATTTTCTACATTGAATCTTTGTTGCTTTGGAACTTGAAAACATGATTTTTATAAATCTTTTCATACTAAATCAAGTCTAGTCGAAACATGAGGTAATTTAATTTGATAAAACTAATTTTTGACAATTTTAGAAAACTACTCATAATACTTACCCAATACTAGCAAAAAAATCAACACACTAGTTTCCAAAAACAACTCAAAACTATTTGGTTTTAACTTGGCTTTGCAAACCTTTTAATCCATTCATTACTACTTCACTTAAACATGATTTTAAGCCTTATAAAATATGTTTTAGTGGATTAAACATATGCTATTAAGATTTAAAATAAAATAGAAAAACAAATTTTAAAGAAAGCCTTTAAAACTAATATATACCAAATCAACACAAGTCACGATCCGGAACTCCCATCGGGCTTGTGACAATCACCGCGACTTCTCGATAGGCACTCATTACCTTGAATGCCGATCGAAACCCCGTAAGGCTTAACATCAGCTTCCGTATCTCCCCGGTGAGCGACAATTATTAAATCTCGCATTTCAAAAAATCATAAGTCGTTTCCAAGTTAAAATAATAAAATATTATTTTTTGGCTCATAGGGGCATTTTCGTCATTTGTCTTCAAAAATATCGAAACCTGCCAAAAACATGGTGTAAAAGATAAATATGTTCATACATACTTTAAATCAGATAACTGAAGTATAAAATTACTTTTACAGTGACACATGGACCTCCAACTGACCAAGAAGGTGTAAGACTACGAACCCTTACTTTCTAGGATGCAACTCCGAGATTAATTCTCATCTTAATCAACTATCAACAAACTGTCCTGAGCCTAAAAAATGGATAGGAAGAGGGGTGAGATTATGATTACATAATCCCATTGAGTAAACAATTACCATCAAAAGCATCTAAAACCAAGTAGATGGAGACAATATAAAAACGTTATATCTCAATAATGTTCATAACGCAAAATTCGTTTCAATCTATACCAAAAAATTTATTTTCATCAAAATTTCCCGGCTTATGAATTTCTTAAACTTGGCCCCTACCAGAATCATTCCTGGGAGTACCTTCGTCAAGGTATCCCACTGAGACCGTCAAGGTTGTTAAATGTCCCATACCCATAAACATGTTTTCGCATCTGACACACAACCGTTCCTTGGCGTTGGCTGAGTCTCACTCTCACGTGGTGGTCCAAACGTGAGGTGCACTCAAATCATACCTCAGGAGATACTTCATCCAACATCTCCCCCGGAGGTAAGTATATAATTGAGTTACAGTGCCCCTCTCATAGGCAGTCCACGGAAACCCCCACCACTGCATTGACCGTTTAATATACCATCAGACCCATAAAATTTCAATAGCATAATATGGCGAACAAATTTAATCCAGTCTACCGAGACCAATCTAAAACTGTTTATATATTTCATGCCAACCCCAAAAATTTAGCCATCATGCTACCATAGTCTCATAAGCCACAATTTCAATAACACATAAAATCATAAATTCAACACAGTCTCCATATACTCAATTTTCCCAAAACAATATTTGATTTCAAAACCAGTATAAATCTCATTTTTATTAAAAAAATATTTTAATTGGAAAACATAATATTTTATAATTTAAACTCACCATTCAATAAAAGCATCAAACAAGTATAATTACTCTAGATATTTAAGACGATAAATTGTCCACTCAC
>NC_030859.1:7750928-7826421 GCF_000208745.1 Theobroma cacao | reverse complement strand
AAAATCAATTCATTACTTCTACACTTCACATAGGGTTCGGCCATTGAAGGTTCATGGGGAAAATGGATTCTTTTCTTGTTGTTTTGTTTCTAAACATGCTTAACTAACTAAAAACACTAACATAACTTAGAATCAAATCAATCTAACATCATTCTCTCTCCATACGCATTCCAACCAGCCATGAATTCATCATGAAAACATGTAATTGAACAATGGAAAATGAGGAAAAATGCATGGGACAGGTAGATCACAAGTCAAAATTAAGAAATTTTACCTTTTGTCACTTGTTTCCTTGAATTTTCACCAATTTTCCCTTGAATTTCTCCACCTAGGTTTTTGTTTTTCTTTTCTCCCTTTTACTCTTCTTTGCTCTTGGTTTGGCCGGCCATATGAAAGAAATGGGCTGATTTTTATGCCTTTTTTATAAAGAAACAATAAAATAATAAAAGCATGACACATGGCATTCCATGATTGGTCCATTTTTTAAAATTCTTATCTTTTAAGCTTTAAATCTCCACCACACATTATTCAAGGGTCAAAAATGATGATGGGTGAAGACCTTGTGTTGGAAAAATGCTCTGAGGGTGCAAAATTACCGTTTTACCCTCGAGTGACAAAATTACCATTTCACCTCTGTACTCCAAATTATACCAAAATTAAAATTTTTCACTTCTAAACCTCAAATCATACTCCAATAAGTCAAATGGGTCCACAAAAAATCTTTTCTAAAAATTTTCATTTTGTCTCCAGGTGGCAAATGACCATTTTGCCCCTAGATAGTGAAAATTTTGGTTTAACTCTAAATTGATCCTCGAACTCCAAATCACCATTTTAAATCATTCCTGGACTGTGAAACTCTTAATTTCACCTTAAAATTCCTATTTGAACTAGTTCGAGGCTTAATCCACTTAATGGTACCATTAGAGGTAATATCGTCTTTTAACGATTCCTCGAACTTCCTAAATATGCAAACATTCGATTGAGCATGTAAATGACGTCGTAATTATTTTATAGAATAGGGTTTGATAGCACACAAATCAATCCTATTAATTATCACAAAGAATTAAGCATGCGAATTACATGAAAAACATCAAACAAAGGCTTTGATACCACTACTAGGGTTTAACCTCATGCTCAAACATGAAATTAAAAACATAACGCAATGGAAAAATAAAACATCCATTTAATCAAAGAAACAACTGAACCCCACAAGATCAATGTTTGTGTTTTTCATGTAATTTTGAAATTAATTATGAATATTCTTAAATTTAAGTATTACATACGTTACTTTAGATATTGTATTCAAGAGCCAATTAAATCCAAACACGCTTAAGATGAAACAAGTAACTTGGAAAGAGAATAAGATAGTTTGAAATTCTATAATCGAAATCTTTGCTTCTTCACCCTTAGGACTTGTCAAATCTTCAGCCACCTAAGTGTTTGATCTCTAGTAGTAATCCACACAATGCCAAATAAAACCTTTTCAAAAGTAAGATTTTACTTGTGCTAACAAGTTTTGTTTCTAAAACAAAAAAAAAAACCAAAAGCTGTTGTTGAATCTTCTTTCTGTCAAATAAAGAAAACTATTTTTCTTTTCTTATTTTTATGAAATGGTTAAAAAGTGGCTAAAGGCTTTTTTTTCATCATAATTTTAGTTGGCTAACATAACATATTTATATATCCAAAGTAAGTTGTAACCCTAGATGCAACATTTGTTTTTTTATTTAATTAAGTCCTTGTGAACTTAATTAATTTTCTCACTTTATTTTGGTCTATTTCAATTAAGTTCAACTTAATTGATTATCCTTATTTAATCTCAATCATGTCACTTAATGTGTTTGACCCATTAGGTTTCTAACATGTTGGTAATAAATATAAATCATAATCAAATATCAATTTAATAATTGATTTATATTAATAGATCATGAGTGACATTTATCAATATATCATAACCACCAAAATGTTAGAAAGTCAATTAAAGAAGTTGACAAAGCCTTTAAGTGATAAGCCTTTTAATGCAATGCAGTTCTTTCATTAAATATCCCGAATATGTCATAAAGTGCGGCTCGGTATCTACTTATGACATTCCATATTAGTTCTCATAATTCATGACTAACCTTATGAATTTAAGGTACTAACTTTCCTTAAATTCATCATGCTTTGACCAAAGACTTTATACAAGTTAATCTAGAATTAAGAACAAGTGAGATACATCCCTCCATATCACTTAAGGTGATGAATCATTTCTTAACCACTCATCCACTTTCGTATGCTTTGTGGCATACCCAAAAATACCCTTTTAGACATCTAATCACCTCCAAACCTGTAGAGGTGAAATCAAACTAATGTAATTCCTCATACAAGATGACCTAGTGTCTCAAGTTCGAGGACTAGTTGCACAACAATCAAATGAGAACATATTCAATAGACATTTGAGTGAAATACCAAATGGAGTTCTCATAACGGGTCATGTTCAGTGAACTTGTTCTTTAACAAGTACCTACATGCTATCCTCAAGTATCCCATATACTTCAATTTGTGAGATCGATTGCTTACTTCTAAAGTAAAGAGCTTCACATGTACCAGTCTTTGTGCATTATCAAAGCCCTGACTTAACAATACAATGACCACAAACAATTTTAGGAACATAGCTTTGATGTATAGTGATCTCATAATTGTAACAAATTTACAATTCTCTTGCAAGGCCTCTATGTTCCATGGGCTTTATCCAATTAGTACTTAATAACTCCTTATTATTGCATTAACATGATGAAAACCTCCATCACATATAGTTATGTGATTAAATATGCATTTAATGACAATAGATATTCCTTGACCAATCCAATTGGCTCAAGGGCATATATCACCATATTATAACCATATGAGCAAAAGGCAATGTTTGAGGAACATATGTTGGAGTTTTCAACTCCCATGAAGCATAAGTTTTCAGTTTCCTTTTCCTCCTCATCTTGGGATTCATCATTGTCACTCCAAGCAACAACATTGCTTTCTTTTTAAAGTTTTTTTAATGGCTTTTCTTTAACTATGGGCATTTGTAGTTGGTATGACTAGGTCTTTTGCATTCATAGCAAATGATATGGTCTTTTCTATGGTCATCGTTTGGAAAATCTCTTCCTAAATTTCTTCTTGGTTTTTTTTTCTTGAAAGATCTGTTACTCCTTTTTTTATTTCTTAAAAATCTATTGAACTTTCTAGTCAATAAAACTATCTCTTCATCACCCTCCTTTTCATTATCATTTTCAAAATTCTTTTCATCATTTTCTTGAGCAGCTTCAAGAGCAATGCTTTTTCTCTTTGTTTTTCCTCAAAGAGCTTCATCCCTTTCTTTTTCATGTCTAAGTCTCATCTCATATTCAAGTAGGGATCCTAGGAGCTCATCCAGCTTAAGGACATATGAGTCCTTAGCTTCCTCTATAGCAATTACCTTAGGTCTCCATAACCTTGGCAAGTAATGTAGGATTTTCTTCACTAGTTGTGTATTAGGAAATTTTTTCCCTAAAGCTTTTAGTCCTCTTATGATCTTGGTAAATCTCTCATACATCTCCTTCATGGACTCTCTATCTTTCATCTTTAACAGCTCATAGTCAAGTATGAACGTGTTTATCTTTGATTCCTTGACTTTACTTGTGCCTTCATAGCAGTTTTTTAATGTATTCTAAATCTCTTTTGGTAAAGTACATATAGCTACCTTATTAAATTCACTCTCACTAAGATCACACAAGATAGCTATCACAACTTTGAAATTCAACAGAATCAACTTTTTATCCTTATCATCCTATTCAGCTCTTGTCTTAACACATTTCACATCATCAATAATTTTAATAGGAACATAAAGTCCATCAACAATAATATCCCAAAGATCCAGATCAATAGATTATTATAAATTTTCAAACCTCATCCTCCAAAATGAGTAATTCTTGCCTTTAGATAGAGGAGGTCACATCATAGATTATCCTTCACCAATAAAGCTCAAAGATGCCATTTTTGTTACTTTAAGCTTTTCTTCAAGATCTCTTAAAAGTTGCTACACTTGTAAAACTAGAGAACTTGCTCTGATACCAATTGTTAGAAAGATAAGCTTAAAGTAAAGTAATCAAAAAGGAGTGAATTGGTTATGAATTAAAAATGTCCCCTTTTTAGAAAACTTTGAAAATGCAGCAAAAATAAGAGAATTAAACCAGCCAAAATAGAGTATGAGTTAAACAAGTACAATGCTGAAAAATAAAGAGCACTTAGTTGCATTTTTATTAGGGTTTAACTTTTCAATGCCTATGTCTTCTCCCTTGATAGCACAAGGAGTTTCAATCCACTATCAACTTGCCTTTTCAACAAGGTCAAATGTAACCTTTACAACATGCCTTTTAACAGGATTAGGCGTAACCTTTCACAACATGCCTTTTCACAAGATGAGGCATAACCTCAACCAAAATATTACCTTTTTCAAGTTCAAGCACAACCTTTACACAAGATACAGCCTTTTAAGGGA
Organism: Theobroma cacao; assembly: GCF_000208745.1. Lineage (NCBI taxonomy): Eukaryota > Viridiplantae > Streptophyta > Magnoliopsida > Malvales > Malvaceae > Theobroma > Theobroma cacao. The sequence goes on along the minus strand of NC_030859.1, from coordinate 7,821,914 downwards.
TCAAGCAAAATCGTTTTACCTTTTGCTTGAAGGTATGACCAATACAATAGTGGAATCTCAAAAGAATCTTTAGCTTAAAAACTTTATGAAGGTCAATAGGATGCTTAAGTTCAAAAAGATGAGAGTTTTTTCAAAGAAATGAATGATGAGGTGAAGTTTAGGCTCAAAAAGTATCAACTGAAGGATAAAAATGTGATCTTTAGGTTTTGCTCTTGTTCAAAGATAAGATTTTTTGCTCTTTGCTTTATTACTTGTTTTCCCGTTTTTGGCTCTTCAAAATTTTTTCAAAATTGTTCAAGATAGCTCAAAATCATTCCTTTAACTTCCTCAAAGTAGATATTTATAGGCCTCATGATTTCTTGCCCATTAGAGTGAAATTTGAATTAGTTTTCATACATTCCAGCTAGCTTGCACATTTCTATCACACATGGAGAATCGATTCTTTGATCATGAGTTATCAATTTTTCATGAAGTTTAGAGCTTTCTATCTCTGAAGAATCAATTCTTCTTTCCTGAAATGTCAGTTCTTTCACAACTTGGTTTCAAAGTGACACTTTTACATTTTTCTAGAATCGATTCTTCTACCTCAAGGTGTCGATTCTTCACACTTGACTAGTGCCAAAATTTGAATTTCATCTTGACTTTTGACACTCCAATCTTATCCATTCATACCATCTCTTTCTTGGTCACCAAGTTTCTAATTCTTGCTTTTGATCTTTAAAGAACAAATATCTTCTCCATGTAGAATTGATTCTTTGTCTTCAAACTTGTGCTTTTTGGTTCATTCTTCACTCAAAACCAATTTCTGCTATTTAGAGAATCAATTATTTCTTCTTCACATTTTTGCCTACTGCATTCTATTCTCTTAGAATCAAATCTTACTTTTTGAGCTGTTGGTTCTTCTCAACCCTAGTAGCTTCAAGAATTGATTTCTTCTTCTCTCAGAATCAAAGCTTCACTAATCCTTTCTACAAAAAACTGACTTTTCCCATCTTCAGAATTAATTCTTCCTATGATGAAAAAATAAAATTTGCTTTCTTCTCATTTAAGAATAAAATCTTTGCTTTTGAGAATTCAATTCTTAGGCTGGCACTTTGAGTTTGAAAACAAGAAATCTTTGGGAAAACTTAGAAACATTTCTTTAAGTTCAAGCTCATTATTATCCACTTTCAAAACATGTTTAACCAATCTTAGCATTTTAATATATTTTTCTTTAAGCTCAACTTCAAAACATTCTTGAGGATTTTTTTCATATTCAAAAACATCTTTCATTCATTTCCAAAGCATATTTAGTTCAATCAATTTTGTCATTTCAAAATAAGAATAAATCTAACAATTAATGAGTAAATAAAAATAAATATATTCACAACTAGTTAAGAAATAAAATAAATAAATACATAATAATGAAGTAAATAAACTTTGTTGTAATGTGTCTTAAAAATATGAACGTTGTTACTTATAAATATGTGTAAATGTATTATTATTATTTTGATAAAGAAATCATTTATATTATTTTCAATGAAAACATTATATAATTCGATAAAAAATGATAAAATTATAAAATGTACAAATTTCTAACTTAATATTTTTCATTTCATGTAATACCAAATGGACTCTTAACTATTTTCAATCTTGTTGATACAATTCAATACCATAAATAAGTTTTGTTGGTATGCATTAAAAATATGAGAAACAAATAGGGACAAAAAATAATAATAATAATACGAAAGTTAAAGTATGTAATTAATCTTTATTCTTTATTAAAATAGTGGATTTAGTCCCTATACAATGATTTGTAAAAGTTGAATTCTAATATTTTTAAAAATTGATAATCTCATTATAATTGTTAAGAGTGTTAAAATTCTTCCATTATGTATGTTAACGAGACGTTTGATTAAACTAACTTGGTATTTTTTTATTGATGTGATATTAAATTTGATGATATCATAATGATGACGTGACCACCAACATTTAGGTGCAAGCCACCAACAAGACCTGCATAATTGAGGTTTAGAGCAACAACACAACCATCAAGAGAGCAGGAAACACCACGCCATGTGTAAGGGTTAGAAGAATCATCAGTTTAATTGGCTAAGTGTCTCGACCCAAAACCTCCCTCGGGCCCATGATAACCGGCCCGATGTCCCGATTGACACTCATTGCCCGGAATGCCAATCGAAATCTCGCAAGGCTTACATATCAGTTTCTTGCCTTTTCTATGAGCAATCGTTTTTAAACAATCCGTTTTAAACAATTACCAATCGTTTTCGGCTCAAGTAAATCAAAAGACAAAAATATAGCATTTTTATATAAAACAATATTTATAGAAACACGTGTAAGAAAAATAAATTCATATATACAATAATTTACAAAGTTATAATGTACAATAATAATTACAATGACAAGTGGCCCCTAAATACACCAAGTGTTGGTGATAGTAACCTACTGTCTATGAGATAGAGGTGTCAACTGGAATGCTCGACAAAATCGGGTATCTACAAGCTACCACAGGCCTGAAATATTTGGAAAGGAGGTGGGTGAGATTTCGCAATCCCAATGAGTAAACAGACATTATCATAAATATCTAAAGGCGAGTAACATGGAGGCAAGTTTAAACAACAAACTACAAACCATTTCATAAGGTTTTCAATTTATTTCTTAAACCATAAAATATTTGTAATTTACCAAAACAGTTGTTAAGGCTTCTGACTTTTATAGAAAAACAATGCTCAAGCCAAAACTAATCCTCGAGGATACCTTGGCCAAGGCATCTAACCGAGTCCGCCAAGGTTGTTAAGATATTTACATATGAAACACATTTTATTTTTAAAACAAGCCGTTCCTTGGCGTTAGTCGAGTTACACATTCACGTGGAGGTTCGACGTGAAGTAAACTTTAATACTACCCCGGGAGTTACCTTCCTTGCCTCTACTACCAGAGTAACTATATAACCGGGTTTACCGTGCCCCTCTAATAGGCAGTCTACGGAAACCCGTCACTGCAGTGACTAAACCCACCAATTTTAATAAAATTTCGACAGTATAACGTGGCTATTATTTATTTACCCAGCCTACATAGTAAAAGAAAACTTACATAAATTCCCAATGCAATTATCAAATATAGCCACATATATACTCATATATCATAAGCCATTCATAGGAAAATATATTTTTCAAGACAATTGACAGCCTCCAATTACTCAATTTTATAATCAATAGTTTCTTATTTCAGAAAATCAAGACAATATATTTATTTGTCACATTTATTTCTAAAACATCAAAAATCCCGTTTTAATCTCATTTTCATTTCATAAAATTCATGAAAAGCATTTAAAAATAAACTCTAGATAATTTACAATAATAATAGGTTTACTCACCATTTGTACAAACTAATTGCTTTTTAAGTGCCCCGATTACTGTTTGTTAGGTACGACTTCCTTGCTTTTACCGGAAGGTTCTCCTCCTAAACACATTGCAAAATTTACCCAATTCACCACATTGATGCTAAATCACTATATAATTGACTTAAATCCTATACTAATGCATTGTATGAAATGTAATAGCCTAAAACGGCTTAAACGCGATATTAACCTATTTTTGGCACTTTACTCGTTAAATTGCTAACGCGCTCCATTTTAGCTCTAAATTGTCCCATTTTCTCTCCAACATTTCTAACCATTAAATATCAGCCAATAACCTTCTAAAATCACCAAAATCAGCTCACTTTCCTCCTTGAAAAATTTGGTAAAAAATGGGACATTTACTCAGTTAATTTTTTACTTTGTTTTTCTATCACATTTAACCATTTTTAATCATTTTCTCTTCATTTCTCTTAGAATAAAAATCGGTTCATCGTCATTGTACATCATTGAACATTCAGCCAAGGGTGGGTGTTGTGAAAATTTCATGCTTTCTTGCCCAATTTGATTTCTATACACATTTAACTAACTAAAACTGTCAATTTAATTAAAAATCAAAACATAAAAATTTCAAATTCCTCCCCCTTGAATTTCATCCACCCCTTGATATCACTTTTTGATCTCTCTCCTCAAGCATGATAAATGGAAATAAAGGTACAAGAAAGGTAGAAATCAAGCTAAAGTCGAAAAATCTTACCGTTAGACTCGTAAATGGTCGAAAAACGTGATTTTCCCTTTGAATTCTCTAGTTTTCCTTTGGTTTTTCTCTTTTCTTCCTTTCCTCTCTATTTTCCCTCTTGTTCTCTCCTTATGGCCGGCCATCACTTAATATGGTGTTTAAATGGGCTGACTTTTCATTAAAATAATATTAAATCATTAAAAAGTGCCATGTGTCACTTTCCCATTGGCCCATTTTTAAAATTTCATCCTTTAAACTTCTATTTTTCACCACTTGAAATACCATAGTTATTCATACCAAAAATAAGTAAATCCTATGATTTTGACAAGTTTTGGATGGTGAAAATTACGGATTTTACCCCGAGGTGACAAAATTACCATTTTGTCCCTATGTTTCGAAAACTATCAGAATTGAAAATTTTCACTTCCTATCATTAAATTATACTCAAAATAGTTAATCTTGGTCAAAAATTTCACTCCATGATCAAATTATTATCTTAGGTGGCAAAATGATGATTTTGCCCCTAAACATCAAAATTTTCAATTTTTCCCCAAATAAACCCTCGAACTCCGAACAATCATTTTTAGTCATTCCTGGACTGTAAAATATTAAATTTCATCCTACGATTCGTATTTGAACTAGTTCAAAGTTAAATCAACTCAAGTGTATCGTTAGGTACAATATCGGGTTTCATCTATTCTTAGGACTTTCCTAGCGTAATAACATGCTACTCAGTGCATGTATGTCATGACGTGTGTTTATAAAGTCAGGTTTTACAATTCTACCCCCCTAAAAATAAAATTTTGACCTCAAAATTTCACTTACTAGATTCGACAAATAGATGCGGGTATTGGTTCCTCATCTAATGCTCTACTTCCCATGTCATTTCCTCCATTCGAGCACTTTTCCACAACACTTTAACCATTGAAATACTCTTGTTCCTCAATACTCGATCTTTTCGATCCAAGATACTTATAGGTTGTACCTCGAACTTCAAATCGTCATGCAACTCGATCGAAGGTGCTTTGAGGATATGAGAGGGATCTGGTACATATTTCTTAAGCATGGAGATATGGAAAACGTTGTGGATCCGATCTAACTCCGAAGGTAGTTCTAACCGATAAGCCACTAGTCTAATTCTCTCAATGATTCGGAATAGTCCAATATACCTCGAGTTAAGCTTTCCCCTCTTCGCAAATCGAATCACACCTTTCCACGGAGAAACGTTAAGAAAAACTCTATCATCAATCTCAAACTCCAAGTCTTTTCTCCGTTTATCTGCATAGCTCTTCTGCCTATCTTGGGCTACCTTTAGCCTCTCTCGTATAACCTTGATCTTGTCATTAGTTAGATCAGTCAATTCCACATTAGCTAACTTTCTTTCACCCACTTCATCCCAACAAAGTGGAGTACGACGTTTCCTTCCATATAAAGCTTCGTACGGTGCCATACCAATGCTAGATTGGAAGCTGTTGTTGTAACCAAATTCCACTAATGGCAAGTGTCTATCCCAACTCCCAAGGAAATCCATGACATAAGCCCTCAACATATTCTCCATAGTTTGGATAGTCTTCTCTGACTGACCATCATTCTGTGGGTGAAAAGCAGTGCTAAATTTCAATTTGGTTCCGAGAGCTTCTTGAAATTTCGGCCAGAATCGAGAAGTGAATCGAGGATCTCTGTCTGACACTATAGAAACGGGAACTCCATGTAGCCTCACAATCTCATCTATATAGAGCTGAGCCAACTTCTCAATAGAGTCTGTACTATGGATAGCTAAAAAGTGAGCGAACTTAGTCAACCGATCTACGATCACCTAGATCGCATCTTTTCCCCTCTGTGTCTACGATAGTCCCAAAACAAAATCCATAGTTACATGCTCCCATTTCCAATTTGAGAATAGGTAAAGACTGAAGTGTACTTGTTGGCCTCTGATGCTCTACCTTAAATTGTTGACAAATGAGACACTTTGCTACGAATTCTGCTACATCTCGCTTCATACCCGACCACCAATAATTCTCCCTGATAGTCCTATACATCTTGGTGCTTTCGGGATGTAATGCATAAGCAGATGAATGGGCTTCTTCCATGATCGCCTGTCTCAACTGGTTTCCCTCAAGAACACAAACTCGGTCTCTAAACATCAAGACGTTATCCTCTCAGAATCTAAACTCACTGACTCCCCCATAGGTCAATTTTTGAATTTCTTTTCTTAACTCCTCATCAGACCTCTAAATGTCCTTGACCTGATTTAGTAACGAAGATCGCACAATGAAGCTTGCCAATAAGGATCCATCCTCACCATTTCTCAACTGGACCCCAAGAGATTTCATCTCTAATAATGCTGGTAAATAACAACTCTGAAGTGCGGCTAAAGACGATGAAGACTTACGACTTAAGGCATCAGCTACAACGTTCGCCTTTCCCTGATGATAATCTATCACCAAGTCATAATCTTTTATCAACTCCAACCATCACCTTTGCCTCAAATTAAGCTCTTTCTGAGTGAATAAATATTTTAAACTCTTGTGATCCGTAAATACCCAACAACGCTCACCATACAAGTAATGCCTCTAGATTTTTAAAGCAAACACCACTGTTGCTAACTCTAAATCGTGGGTAGGGTAATTTGCTTCATGCCTCTTTAGCTGTCTAGAAGCATAAGCCACAATTTTTTCATCCTGCATAAGTACGCACCCGAACCCCAACTTTGAGGCATCACTATAAACTACAAATCCCTTACCACTCACAAGAAGTGTTAAAACGGGAGCGGAGGTTAACCGGTTCTTTAGCTCCTGAAATCGATTCTCACAAACATCATCCCACTCAAACTAAACTCCCTTACGAGTTAGACAGGTCAAAGAAGCTGCTATTAAGGAAAACCCCTGAACAAACCTCTGATAATAACCGACTAATCTGAGAAAACTACGAATCTCCATCACTGTCTTAGGTTGCTCCCATTGTAAAATTGCCTCTATCTTCTTAAGATCAACATATATTCCAGCTCCCGATACTACGTGTCCCAAGAATACCACTTCCTGTAACCAAAACTCACACTTCAAAAACTTTGCATACAGCTACCTTTCCCGTAAAGTCTATAATACTATACGCAAGTGGGTAGCGTTCTCATCATTATCTCTCGAGTAAACCAAGATGTCATCAATGAACACAATAACAAACTTGTCCAAGTAAAGGTGAAACACCCTGTTCATGAGATCCATAAAAGTTGTCGATGCATTAGTTAACCCGAAAGGCATGACCAAGAACTCATAATGACCGTACCGAGTCCTTAACGCTATCTTGGGTACATCCTGTTCTTTGATCCTCAATTGATGATACCCAGACCTCAAATCAACCTTAGAAAATACTATAGCTCCCTGTAATTGATCAAAAAGATCATCAATCCTTGGTAACGGATACTTGTTCTTAATGGTCATTCTGTTAAGCTGTCGGTAATCTATACATAACCGAAGTGTACCGTCTTTTTTTTTCACAAATAAAATCGGTGCTCCCCACGAAGATGTACTAAGGCGTATAAAACCTTTGTCCACTAACTCTTGCAATTGTACTTTCAACTCTTTCAACTCTGCCGGAGCCATTCTATATGGAGGAATAGAGATAGGGGCAGTACCCGAAAGTAAGTCAATGGTGAATTCGAACTCACGATCGGGAGAAAGTCCCGGTAATTCATCAGGAAATACATCAGGGAACTCACTTACTATGGGGACATTCTCTAACTTAAGTTCCTCCCTCGATATATCAATCACATGAGCCAAGTATGCCAAATATCCCTTTCGCACCAATTTCAAAGCTTTGAGGGTCGAGATTACACAATACGGTAATACTCGACGCTCCCCCGTAAATACAACTTCTGCTCCCTCTAAACTCTAGAGAATCACTTCTTTCTTAAAGCAATCCACCTTTGCTCGATGAGTGGACAACCAATCCATACCCAAGATCAAATCAAAGTCCCGAATCTCCAAAGGGATTAAATCACCCATAAATTCTTCTTCCCCAACTTTAATACCACAGTCTCTATAATACGTATTTCTTACTAACCGCTCGCCCAGAGGAGTATGCACTATAATCTTTTCCTCTAATGGTGACAGGTTCCTATCTGAGAATGATGCAAATGATATTCTCATGTATGATCTATCGGAGTCTGAATCTATCAAAACATGTCCATCTCTATCAAACATAATCATAGTACCTGTCACTGTGCTAGGTCAAACTCGAGCTTCATCCTCAATCACTGTAAAAACCCTGGTCAAAATCTAAGATTACGGTCTGAAAGATGGCTGCTCTGGGGTATTACTCCCCATGCCTGACGGTATCACTGGGCCCTATCTGGACTATGATCCTGAAATGTCTCTCCGTGGTATACTAGGACGAGTCAGAGGAGTAGAAGTAGCTATTTTACCCCGTCTCAACTGAGGACAATCTCTCTTGATATGCCTCTGTTGGCCACATTGAAAACACTTTATAGGCTGTCTACATGACCCAACATGAAATCCTCCGTAATTACGGCATCTGTCCAATCCTCTTGAAGTCTTCCCCTGACTACTCATCACTGGCCGATCAAATTTAGAAGATCTCGATTGTGTCTGCTGAGATGGAGGTCTAGTGGATGCCTCAAACGCTGAGGTAGTACTTCCTGCAGCAGATGTCGAATCTCTGCCTCTCTTTGAAGATTGACCCGAGAACGTAGACGGATTCCTTCTCTTTGCGAACTCAGCTCGGATCCGTCTATTCTCAGTGGCGAGCTTCTCAGTGGCGAGCTTCTCAGCCCCGTAAGGCCATCTGCACAACTTCCTTATACGACTCCTTGCCAATCACTAACATACGCTCTCGTATCTCATTACGGAGTCCCTCCTCAAAATAGTTTACCTGGTCTTGCTCCAATCTCACCAACTCAGGTACATAAAGCATCAGCTTATTAAAACGAGTTTCATACTCCTCAATGGTCAGGTTCCCTTGTTTCAAGCTCAAAAATTCTCTTTTTTTCTCTTTTTGATGGAAATAAGTGTAATACTGACCATCGAACTCTTGGAGGAAATCCGTCCAAGTCAACGGTATAGGAGAGCGAGACTTTACTGAATTCTACTAGGTACGGGCTCTCTTCTCAAATAACTGTGTAGCCACCTTCAATTTCATCTCATCATCTAATCCCATATCTGCTAGTGCCTCCGATACTTGAATAACCCAATCCTTAGCTGCGGTCGCATCCAACTCACCAGTAAACGAGACGCAACCTAACTGTCTAGCTTCCTTCAATTTCTTAGAAATGGAGACGTCCGGTGTCTGGGGTGGAATAGGATGTGGTGGTACTGGGGCTTTGCAAGGGAAACAGCGGGTGGAACTGGACCAACCTGAGCTTGACCCGTAAGAGTAGCGAAAAAAGCCGTTAATGCTTGAGCTGCCTCGGGTGACATGGCAGGTACGCTAGGAGCAGTAACAGGTGGTGAAGAAGGTATAGGAATGTTAGTAGACTCAGCAGTAGGAACTGTTCTAAAAGAAGACACAGCCGACTCCTCTTCTATGAAATCTGACCGACACTGTCTGGGGCGACCTCTTCCCCTATTGGTAGACTAGTGATAGGTGGTAACTCACGTCAAGGAGGCATAATGATCTACAAAAGAACAAAATTGGTTTAGACGACTTAAGACTTTATATGCAACTACATGCAATTAACTAATCTTAATTGGGCCACACTGACATTGTAAATTATTTTAAAATAACTTTAAATCCAAGAACTTTAAAAATCAAAACCTTCTTTCAAAACCATAAGCTTTTAAACCGAAAGCTTTGATACCAATCGAATTGTCACGACCCGAAATCTCCCTCGGGCCCATGACAACCGTCGCGATGTCCCAATTGACACTCATTACCCGGAATGCCAATCGAAACCTCGTAAGACTTACATATCAGTTTCTTGCCTTTTCTGTGAGCAATCGTTTTTAAACATTCCGTTTTAAACAATTACTAGTCGTTTTCGGCTCAAGTAAATCAAAAGACAAAAATATAGCATTTTTATATAAAATAATATTTATAGAAACACGTGTAAGTAAAATAAATTCATGCATTCAATAATTTACAAAGTTATAATGTACAATAATAATTACAATGACAGGTGGCCCCTAAATACACCAAGTGTTGATGATAGTAACCTACTGTCTGTGAGATAAAGGTGTCAACTAGAATCCTCGACAAAATCGGGTATCTACAAGCTACCACAGGCCTGAAATATTTGGAAATGAGGTGGGTGAGATTTCGCAATCCCAATGAGTAAACAGACATTATCATAAATATCTAAAGGCGAGTAACATGGAGGCAAGTTTAAACAACAAACTACAAACCATTTCATAAGGTTTTCAATTTATTTCTTAAACCATAAAATATTTGTAATTTACCGAAACAGTTGTTAAGGCTTCTGACTTTTATAAAGAAATAAGGCTCAAGCCAAAACTAATCTTCGGGGATACCTTGGCCGAGGCATCTAATTGAGTCCGCCAAGGTTGTTAAGATATTTACATATGAAACACATTTTTATTTTTAAAACAAGCCGTTCCTTGGCGTTGGCCAAGTTACACATTCACGTGGGGGTTCAACGTGAAGTGAACTCTAATACTACCTCGGGAGTTACCCTCCTCACCTCTACTACCAGAGTAACTATAGAACCGGGTTTACCGTGCCCCTCTAATAGGCAGTCCACAGAAACCCGTCACTGCAGTGACTAAACCCACCAATTTTGATAAAATTTTGACAGTATAACGTGGCTTTAATTTATTTACCCAGCTTGTATAGTAAAAGACAACTTACATAAATTCCCAATGCAATTATCAAATATAGCCACATATATACTCATATATCATAAGCCATTCATAGGAAAATATATTTTTCAAGACAATTGACAGCCTCCAATTACTCAATTTTATAATCAATAGTTTCTTATTTCAGAAAATCAAAACAATATATTTATTTGTTACATTTATTTCTAAAACATCAAAAATCCCGTTTTAATCTCATTTTCATTTCATAAAATCCATGAAGAGTATTTAAAAATAAACTCTAGATAATTTACAATAATAATAGGTTTACTCACCATTTGTACAAACTAATTGCTTTTTAAGTGCCCCAATCACTGTTCATCGGGTATGACTTCCTTGCCTTTACCGGAAGGCTCTCCTCCTAAACACATTGTAAAATTTACCCAATTTACCACATTAATGCTAAATCACTATATAATTGACTTAAATCCTATACTAATACATGGTATGAAATGTAATAGCCTGAAACGGCTTAAACACGGTATTAACCTATTTTTGGCACTTTACTAGTTAAATTGCTAACGCGCTCCATTTTAGCTCTAAATTGTCCCATTTTCTCTCCAACATTTCTAACCATTAAATATCAGCCAATAACCTTCTAAAATCACCAAAATCAGCTCACTTTCCTCCTTGAAAAATTTGGTCAAAAATGGGACATTTACTCAGTTAATTTTTCACTTTGTTTTTCTATCACATTTAACCATTTTTCATCATTTTCTCTTCATTTCTCTTAGAATAAAAATCAGTTCATCATCATTGTACATCATTGAACATTCAGCCAAGGGTGGGTGTTGTGAAAATTTCATGCTTTCTTGCCCAATTTGATTTCTATACACATTTAACTAACTAAAACTATCAATTTAACTAAAAATCAAAACATAAAAATTTCAAATTCCTCCCCCTTGAATTTCGTCCAGCCCTTGATATCACTTTTTGATCTCTCTCCTCAAGCATGNAATTTTGTCCACCCCTTGATATCACTTTTTGATCTCTCTCCTCAAGCATGCTAAATGGAAACAAAGGCATAAGAAAGGTAGAAATCAAGCTAAAGTCGAAAAATCTTATCGTTAAACGCGTAAACGGTCGAAAAACGTGATTTTTCCTTTGAATTTTCTAGTTTTCCTTTGGTTTTTCTCTTTTCTTCCTTTCCTATCTATTTTCCCTCTTGTTCGCTCCTTATGGCTGGCCATCACTTAATATGGGGTTTAAATGGGCTGACTTTTCATTAAAATAATATTAAATCATTAAAAAGTGCCATATGTCACTTTCCTATTGGCCCATTTTTAAAATTTCATCATTTAAACTTCTATTTTTCACCACTTGAAATACCATAGTTATTCATACCAAAAATAAGTAAATCCTATGATTTTGACAAGTTTTGGGTGGTAAAAATTACGATTTTTATCTCGGGGTGACAAAATTACCGTTTTGCCCCTATGTTTAGAAAATTGCCGAAATTAAAATTTTTCACTTCCTATCATTAAATTATACTCAAAATAGTTAATCTTGGTCAAAAATTTCACTCCATGATCAAATTATTATCTAGGTGGCAAAATGACGATTTTGCCCCTGAACATCAAAATTTTCAATTTTTTTCCAAATGAACCCTCGAACTCCGAACAATCATTTTTAGTCATTCCTGGATTGTAAAATATTAAATTTCATCCTACGATTCCTATTTGAACTAGTTCGAGGTTAAATCAACTCAAGTGTACCGTTAGGTACAATACTGGGTTTCGTCTATTCTTAGGACTTTCTTAGTGTAATAACATGCTACTCAGTGCATGTATGTCATAACATGTGTTTATAGAGTCGGGTTTTACACTAAGGCACCATAAATATTAACTTGATCTCATTGCTTTGTTTTTTTCCCTAAAACCAGTTGTCTAGCTTCCACCCATAAGACAACATGGTTGAAATGCTCAAATAAGTCCCTAAACTATTCAAGAAAATTAAAATAAGCTCTTATTCTTTTATTGCATTTAATCAAGCCCATGTACTTTTATTTTGGATCAAATAAGCCTTTATGATTAATGATAGACTAATTACCATTAGTCAAAATAACATTTTTCATTTTATATCCACATGATATTGATATGGCATTTATGTAGAGGGTGAAACATGTCACATAGTCATGTTATAATGCCAAATTAACATTTCACGTTATTATCAATTATGATATGTCAATATATCACATCATCATCAATTATGATATATTAGCATGCCACATTAGCATCACGCATCATACAATGATCAATGGCATTTTGACTAAGTCAATAATTAGTTATTAGGATTTATTTGACTCAAAATAAAAATATAATAGTTTATTTGACTCAAAATAACAGTAAAAAAGTTTGATTAAACGTAATAAAAATATAAAAACTTATTTAAATTTTCATGAATACTTTAGTAATTTTTTTAAATATTGTACTAATCAACAAAAATAAATCAAAGATTCCAGTCAAGCCTTTTTCTTGTGATGACAAGCATATCATTGCCTCCATAATTTCTTCATTTTATTTTTTTTCCAGAAAATTACTTTCCCTTCTTCTGATCAGATTTACAATAAGGGAGTGGCAACTGAGAGTGACATAAATATTAAAAGGCACCTTGTGTAAGATTGGTTTTACTTCTCAAATTCAACGTCAATAAAAAAAATCAAGTTAGCTCAGTCAAATGCCACATTAGCGTAAATAAAACAAGAATTTTTACACCACTAATGATTAAATTAACATATCAATTTTGAAAAGTATAAAGATTTCATTTTAATTCTATAGAGATTAAATCTTTCATTTTAATAGTATATAGGGATTAATTGCATAATTTGATTTAACAAGAAAAAAACAAATATGTCTAGCTGATTTATAGCTCATAGCCACATTCAAATATATATATACTCATAGCCTCTTAAGCAGGAGATTCACTCCATGTTCAGGCTCTACGGCTAACCTCATAGTTGGAGAGTGTAAATATTTTGGTGAGAGAGAGAATTTGAAGGTAGACAAAATAAGAGCAAGAAGTATCTTGAGCTCTGCCATGGCAAAATTCTGGCCCAAACATATTCTTGGTCCAACACCAAATGGCATGTACACATGAGGAAGCTTGCACGCTGCTGCGACTCCATCGGCAAACCTCTCGGGGTTGAACTCATCCGCATCAGTTCCCCAAATATTAGGATCTTGGTGAAGTGTCACCACCAATGTCCAAATACTAACTCCTTTAGGCACATGGATATCTCCAAATTTCATGTCCTCGAGTAGTTCCCTGGACACCACCGGCACTGGAGGGTATAGGCGCAGTGACTCATTGATCACCATTGTCAACTGCCATATATATATTTCAAGTCATTGTCAATAAAATGTTAGATGTACTACGTAGACCTCGAGACCCTTTAATTGTCCAATTCTGCTTTCTGTTTTTTGTTCCTTTAGACTTTGTTCTTTGGGGAGGGCAAGGTTTTGTCATGGATTTCTTTTCTGATACATTTCAAATACTTAAATCATTTGGGTTTGCTATATATGCTCAATTGATCCAAACTCTTTGTTCATGTGTGTTGCTACTAAACTGAAAACGAGATCTCACCACTAGTGCAATGCCTTTCAATATGTCTGTCAAAGTCAGGAGTTTCTGCTCATTCTATCTTAGTGTGCATATATATATATGTTCGTCTATCAATGTCAAGCATTTCTTCCTTTTCTATAGTTATCCACTTGTGTTTTAAATTCTAATTTCTAGAGGAAATCCTCTTTTTAAAAGAACTTTTTGTGGATTAATAAATAGTTTATTACAGATGTAATACTCGTGACAAATATAAATTAGTATCTGAAAAAATATATATATATAATAATGTGCACGCTAAGCTTTCAAATAGAATATCATATTAATCCAAACTTTAATACTATTAATATAGCCTGCTTAGACCATATCTAGTCAATATAATCATGCCATGTATACGTCCGATAAAAATGCTAAATATTTGGTAAAAATTCCATTGAAATGCCAAGTGGTGTCTAACAATTGGCCAATTTTTGGAGGAATATTTAGTTTATAAGTGTATAAAAATTTATTTTATTGCTGTTGAAAAGGATATTGATGATTCTATTTGACAAACATGTGACATGCTAATTTGGTCAAACCCCACATAAGTTAGTTGGGTTAATGGTGCTAGACTTCAGGCCAATATGATACCCTGTTTGAAAGTTTGGTGTCGGAAGTTTGGTGTGAAAATTTTACAACTTTTTTTCTTCATATGCCAATTTGTATTCTAACTTACTAAGAACCTGTATACATATTTTAGTCTCAAATTAAAGAGGTCATATATTCTTGTGAGTGCTTATCATGATCCGTGAAACGAAAAGTTAGTAACAAAACAATTAAACTACTAATTTCTAAACTTACTGTTTTCATCTTGCGGAGCATAGTGGCATCAGGTAATTCACCCCCACAAATTTCAAGAACCTCAGCACGAGCCTTGTCTTGCCATTCTGGATTTGAGGCCAACAGCATCAGGGTCCATGTGGCCGATACAGCAGTAGTCTCATAGCCTGCCAAATATATGTTCTTGCAATTGTCGACAATGAAGGAATCTGTTGCCTCTTGGCCTAAATCACTGCTTGTAGCACTTTCAAGGATCATTTGTAATAGATCCTTCTCCGATTTAGCTTCTTTTCTTTCCTTGACTACCTTCAAGATTAGGGCACGTATCTCTTTCTCCAATTTCCATCCTTCCCTGTTGGCCTTGGTTGGAAGATATCTGAAAGTTTCATATTTGATAGTCTCTATCAATTTGTATTATATTCCTTATTAAATGGTTTAAGAAATGAGGGAAAGGAAGTTGAACTGAACCTTATTCCAGGAATCCCTGTAGAGAAAAATTTCTTGGACAGGGCCTTTTTAAGATCTCTAAGCTTTAAGAAAATTTCTTCCCCTTTGGAGTAATTGCTCCCAAAACAAGCTCTCGAGATAACATCTCCAGAGAAGCTTCTCATGTAATCATCAATCTTAATGTCTGCAACTCCACCTTCACTATCAATCTTACTATTCCATGAGTCTACTACTGTTACTGAGGACTGAGCCATTAAGTGCATCATACCCTACACAGTGGGCCATCAGCAAAACAAGATCAAAGATTAATGATAGGTTGAAGCACTACGGCGTAGATGTATTTGTAGAAAAGGTAAGATATTGCAGCAGCTTGTTGAAGGAAAGGGCTATCAAATCGTAATCTGTTCGAAGTGATATACTTTAAAGATATCTATTTGTGTCACAAGTTAAAATTCCAAATGATTAAGAAAAACAGGGGAAAAGTCAAAACTTAACCCTTGGAGCAGCAGGACTGACTCAAGGTTAAAGCTTTCCTCATTTGAGAGTACCTTGACTTTCTCCATATACAGTTCAGGAGCAAGAATTTTCCTTTGATGTGCCCATACTGCGCCATTTGAAGTTAAAATTCCTTGGCCAAGCAGAGGACCGTTCTGCTTGTGTTGATAGGAAGGCTTCCCTAAATCCAATGAAGTGCATATGGTTATATCTTTCACCACATCAGGATCGCTTATGAGCAGAATCTGTATATTGCCAAGTGAAAACATGAATGTTGAACCTGCAAACAAGTACTAAATCAGAACGTTAAACAACAGGCTATTGAAATTAATCTTTTGAGCCGAAAGATGGGAATGGATTGCTCAGCTACAAATTTCTTACCGTACTGTTTTCTCCATTGGTCCAAGAACGGAAACACAGTGGAACAGCAATTGTGGATAATCACTTGGTCTCCTTCACTTGACAACTTGGACACCTTCGATTGAATCTTCTTCATTTCCCGGATGTTACCAAGCAAGATGGATGGTGGAGGACCTTGGATTCCCTGCTTTCCAAGCTTGGAACGAAGCCTTTCAGGCTTCAATATTAAAGCTTCAAACAGGTGTACGAGCACTCCAAGCAATCCAAGAAGCAGAGCTGTGACCATGACCTTGATAGACAGCAATTGCAACTCCATGGCTTCACCTCTCTCTTTCTCTACTCTCTGCCTTTTGGCGTCAGCCTAGATCTATGCTGGCACTTTCTTTCTTTATGCTCCGAGTTTTTATAGACCAAAAACTGAAGAGTGTCATAAAAATCTATGTGACCTTGTCATTTTAGAAGGAAGCTTCTAAGGTTAGGTAAATGTAGTTGGGTCTGACAGTTTTGTTTTTTACCTTTGTCTCAGCTCCATGCCTCGATACCAGATAGAATATACATATGGCAGTCCGTTATCAAACTCTATGGTCAATGATGACCATTCGCTCGTTAGTGCGTTTGATCGGAATGGTTTTGTCACATTAGTTGGTCAATGGTTCAAATTATTCAACCCGAGAAACAGTTAAACCAATCAAAGCAATAGAAAAACTTCTCTTGCAAATCCCATCCCACTTGAAATTTAGAAGGCAACATCATTCCAAATCGAAGATCTAGAATTCAACTAACTTACCATAACAATTCTCTTGGGAACTTTCTATGGAAAGAATTACATTGTCCTTACTCACAGATCATTGGCAAATAACGTAACATGGGAGTTAGGGCAGACCTACCTACATTGACTCATTTACAAAAATATATTTATTTGTTATACTACTTATTTGGAGTTTTATATAGTTAATGATATTAGTGAACTTACTAATTTTTTTACAATTTTATAGGGAGTGAGATCAAAGTAGATTTATCAAAAAGTAATTTGTATATTGATATTTAAATACTACATGAAAAGATAAAAAAAAACTTCCTACTATAATTTAAGATTTTATTCAAAAAGTAAAAAACTAAATTACTCTCCCTCTTAAAAAATTCAAAGTCTTCCCCTTTAAACCCGCAATAACCTTCCTTTTCTCGATCCTTGGTTTTGTTTTTGACTCTCTTAAAATAACTCATCTAGATTTCAATCGTAAGTAATTTTTAATCCAAATTAAGTTTTTAAATACTTCATATCTAAATATTTTTGATTAATTTGATTATTTGGATTTATAATTATAATCTAACTAATAGAAAATAGTATTGCATGTCAAATAATATCTTGAAATTATAAGTTTTTCTTATTTATTTTTTAGATATATTGTTTGATTATTTTGTAGATAAATAGAAATATTGTGTTTCTTTTTATTTATTTGTGAGTAAAAGTTGCATTGATCTTACCAATTGCCAACATCAATTGAAAAAGCTTTTTCAACAATCAAATTTATAAAACACACACTATGCAATCGAATGAATGACTAGTTGATGAGTGATTACTAAGTGACATATATTGAAAAAGATATATCTAATAGTGTTTCTGGTAATGCTATAATGTATTATTTTCAAAATATGAAAAATTATCACGGACAATTATATTTATCTTATATATTTTTACTTTGAAACATTAAATAAACATATTAAATTTATTTTTTTAATTTAATACTAAAATTTCTAATTTATAGATTTAAAAGAGTTCTCGACAAGAAAAGAAGTAGAGGATTATTATCCAAGTAGTTGAAATTTCTTAAACATGTAGGAGGACGTTATTCATCTTCTTCATTAGATGAAAATGATGCTACAATATGTTAATAGTCTTGACCCGACCCTACCCACTCAAACATGCCGACAATTTTGACACATCTAGTTGCAACTATGACCAATGTGAGAATAAGTGGATGTGTAACAATTTCTTTAAATACACCTCCCAAAATAAGAAACAGTTAAACCAATCAAAGCAATAGAAAAACTTCTCTTGCAAATCCCATCCCACTTGAAATTTAGAAGGCAACATCATTCCAAATCGATGATCTAGAATTCAACTACCTTACCATAACAATTCTCTTGGGAACTTTCTATGGAAGGAATTACATTGTCCTTACTCATAGATCATTGGCAAATAACGTAACGTGGGAGTTAGGGCGGACCTACCTACATTGACTCATTTACAAAAAAATATTTATTTGTTATACTATTTATTTGGAGTTTTATATAGTTAATGATATTAGTGCACTTACTCATTTTTTTACAATTTTGTAGGGAATGGGATCAAAGTAGATTTATCAAAAAGTAATTTATATATTGATATTTAAATACTACATGAAAAGATAAAAAAAAATTTCCTACTATAATTTAAGATTTTATTAAAAAAGTAAAAACTAAATTACTCTCCCTCTTAAAAAATTCAAAATCTTACCCATAAGAACCGCAGTAACCTTGCTTTTCTCAATCTTTGGTTGTGTTTTTGACTCTCTTAAAACAGCTCATCCAGATTTCAATAGTAAATAATTTTTAATTTAAATTAAATTTTTAAATACTTCATATCTAAATATTTTTGATTAATTTGATGATTTGGATTCATAATTATAATCTAACTAATAGAAAATAAAATCTGGAAATTATAAGTTTTTCTTATTTAATCTTTAGATATATTGTTTGATTATTTTGTCGATAAATAGAAATATTGTGTATCTTTTGATTTATTTGCTAGTAAAAGATGCATTGATCTTACCAGTTGCCAACGTCAGTTGAAAAAGCTTTTTCAACATTGAAATTTAGAAACACACACTATGCAATCCAATGAGTAACCAGTGAATGAACGATTACTTAATGACATATATTGAAAAAGATATATTTGATGCTGCTTCTGGTGATGCTATTATGTACTATTTTCAAAATATAAAAAATCGTCGTGATCAATTATAGTTATCTCAGATATTTTTACTTTGAAGCATTAAATAAATATATTAAATTTATGTTTTTTTAATTTAATATTAAAACTTTTAATTTATAGATTTGAAAGAGTTCTCAACCAGAAAACAAGTAGAGGATGATTATCCAAGTAGTTGAAATTTCATAAACATGTAGGAGGACGTTATTCATCTTCTTCATTAGAAGAAAATGATGCTACAATATGTTGATAGTCTTGACCCAACTCTACCCACTCAAACATGCTGACAATTTCGACACCTCTAGTTGGAACTATGACTAATGGGAGAATAAGTGGATGTGTAACAATTTCTTTGCATACACCTCCCAAAATAAGATTCAAAAGTTGAATAGAAAATACTAAATGAGATAATAATATTTATGTATAATCTACAATCTCTCTCAAAATGACAAGTTTTGAAGACTTTAAATATCATATCTTTATGAAGGAACAAATGAAATGAAATAGAGTACACTCTACGAAATCATTACCATCAGCGACAATTGACACAAGTGAATTAATAAAAATATGACAATAATTAAAAAATTGGATTAAGGATTCAATCAGTGTTGCCATCGATTCTCTATTCAATCTATTTGACCGGTTCAGTCCCGACTTTTGTTTTGAAAAATGTTTAGCATTAAATGTATATTTAGTTTAAATGCAAAAGGGTAAGGATTGACATTTTTGTCACGTAAAATATTTTAAAAATAAAAAGTGTAAATTTTAACAAAAGAAAAGACTGATTTAACCGGTTTGAATTCATTGAAAAAAACAATAAAATCGGTTGAACCTAAAAATTGGACGATTCAATTTACTGAAAATTCTATATAAATTAATTATGTTATAATTAGTATTAAATTTTAATTGCTTTTCTATTTTAATCAATTTTGATTACTTTCAACATTTTGCTTTTGTTCTTTTCTTAACGAGTACTAATTTAAAAATCAAAACAAAAAGCAAGCAATAAAGACATTAATAAAATATAGCTTAACATACACTTATAAAATGCATTTAAAAAAGGCAAATGATAAAGACGTAATACAACTTTTCTACCTGGTTCACCAAATGTTAGACAGAACCAACAATACCATAAAGAATATTCAAATGATTCACTGAAGGGGCGCAGTTGTCGTCATCTCTTGCTCGAGTTTACTTTGACTTACAACTGCTTTGATTTGCATCTATATATATTCAGAATTATTATATATATTATCTGTTGGCCCTTGGTTTTTATTGAACCCTTTCGCTAGAAGAGAAACAAATGCAAAGAGATCACGAGCTTTGAACTGTCTCAAAAGATGTAATAGTTTTAAGTTTATGCTGTTAATTTTAATTGAAAGATATCGTTACAGTTATGAAATATGATTTAAAAGAATAATTATAAGAGAAAAATATTTAAAAAATAAGAAATCATTTATTTATTTCTTCTTCAAATGTGTGCACCATCAACTACAATGCTTCTATTCGTAGGCTCACACAGATGGAGGAGAAATGAATCTATATAAGTAAGAACGATGAACTTAGTAGATGAGGATGTATTTATATAAATAGATACATTGGTTGGGGCGAAGTTAGAGCATTATTAAGGGAAGCTAAACAAAAAAATCAGTAACGGCTCAATAATCTCAAAATCTTAAAGTAAAATATTCAAATAAGGCCTTTTTATTGAAATTAAAGAAAAAAATTTTTTTTAAAGCTTTCAATGACTAAATTCATATTCTCGATTTGACATATTCATATATTTATTATTAAGTACCAAAAATATTTAACTATTATAATTATTTTATATTTTTTAAATGGCTAATATAAAATCAATAATCAAAATTTTTAATTCAAATAAATTAACTATCACATAAAATAAAGATAATATAATAATATATTATAAACTCTAAATTAAAGTAAAAATGTCTGCAAAGATTAAAACAATAGTACTAAATTGTTTAATGCTTATTGCAGATCGTAAATGAGGCTCATAGCTTTATGTATAATTAGGGGCCGCTCAATAAATTTAAAGGCTTAAAGCAAAATATTCAAATGAGATTTTTTTTATTGAAATTAAAAAAATTATAATTCCTTCATCCTAGCTTTACTGTAGCAAGCTTTCTTGTTAATACTTTTTTCCAATGTTCTTCATCTCTTTTTATTTGTTCTTAAATACTTTTATCGATTGTTTTATTTTTCAATAATCTCATTTCTAAATCAATCCAAGAACTTGTATTAGTAATACGATCATTACTCATTTCATGACTCTTAAGTTTAGCCTTAAAAATTTCTCCAATCTCTGGTGCCAATATTATACTAAAAGCCAAATTAAATAATTTGCAACAAAAACAAAATACTCTATCTAAGTCTTTTGGATAAACTAGACATCTTCTTTCATATGTCTTCCCATTTGCCAACTTTTGAATATAGCATGTAGCAGAAAAATGTCTTGAAAATTCATCTTTAGGAAAATCTAAATCATTAACTTTAATTGGACCTTTTTCTACTAATAAATCTCTTAAATTTGTATCAATATTTTTCCTTTGACTTGGATCATAAATACTTTTAGGAATGGAATCATTTAAATTAATAACTTGATCCTTTTCATCATGATTTTTATGATCATTTTGAATCTCTTCATAATTTCTATGATCATTTTGAATCTCTTCATTAACTTCTTATTCTAGTATTTCATCATCATTCTAACTCTCTGAGATTATTAATTTGTTCGTTTAAGGGACATTCATTTAATAATTTTTTATTCATTATTTTTATTACTTGCAAAAAATTTATCAAGTGCTCCTTTTTTAGATTGTATTAAACTTTCAATTCTTCTATTTTTTTAAGCTTCGAATAAGCAGATTCATTTTTTCAATTTAACATATTCAAATATTTATTATGAGGTACAAAAATATTTAACTATTATAATTATCTTATATTTTTTAAAATGGCTAATATAAAATCAACAATCAAAATTTTTAATTCAAATAAATCAACTATCACATAAAATAAAGACAATATAACAACATAATATAAGCTCTAAATTAAAGTAAAAAAGTTTGTAAATATTAGAACAATAGTACCTAATTGTTAAATACTTATTGCTAACCACAAATGAGGCTCACAACTTTATAAAGATGATAACATAACAGACTTTTTGTCTATTTTTTGGAGAAAAATTGAAGTTAAAGAAAGAAAGAGCAAATGAGAAAAGAAAAATTCAAAAGTAGATATTATACATTGAAAAAAAATAATTGGTTTTATATAGGAAAACAATAGTGGTTGGAAATCATTAAATTCGTTGATTGAAAATAGGAGAAATAAGTGAAAAAAATAGCTGTTGAAGATGATTAAATACATATAACCGTTAATTGATTGGAAATAATAGAATATAATTGAGAATTAATAACATTCTAAAAATTAGGAAATGATAGAAAATTGAGATTTATTAGGTACATAATTAAGAAAGTAAAAGAATAAATAATTTTATTAATTATTTTTTACTTTTATATTTTTTTTAATTTTTATATTTTTTAATTATATTATAATTATTATAAAATTATAAGACCTCCCTAAATTTGAGGCCTCTCCAAATTGGAGGCCTAACGTCCTTACTTGAGTGGCTTCACCCAAGGGCCGACCTTGAAGATAATAACATAACAGACTTCTTGTGTATTCTTTGGAGGAAATATGAAGTTAAATGAAGGAAGAGCAAATGACGAAAGAAAAATTATGGAGTGGATATTATAAATTGAAAAAAATAGATAGTTGGGAAGTAAAAAAAAGTTGAGATTGATTAGATACATAATTAAAGAAGTGAGAAAATATATCATTTTATTATTTTTTTTTACGTTTACATATTTTTAATAGAAAAAAAAGATAATTAGTTTAGAATTAATAAGAATGTGGAAGTGAGAGAAAATAAATATTTATTAAGCATGAGAAAATAGGTAAATATTTTATTAATTATCTTAATTTTTATATTTTTTTAATATAATTAATTATATTATTATTATAAAAATATGCAGCCTTTTCAAATTTGGGGCTTAAAGCCCTAGCTTGGGTGGCCTTACCCAAGGGCCAGCCTTGCAAAAAGAAAAAAAGATGCTTAACAGTCTACGAAAACTTTATATATCATCCAATTTTCACACACAACATTGTATGTCCACTTATGCAAGCTAAAAGAATAAATACCACAAAATAAAGTACCAAAACGTAGTTGACTTTCATAAATAAATATCACTTTTAATTGTCTTTTAAAAGAGTTGTGCTCATCGTTTTTTCATTAATTCAAATTCATCTAGAATTGAATCTGTACTAAAAGTAGCAGTTATTTCTTTTTCAATGAAAATAACTAAATTATCTACAAAAAACTCATCATCCATTTAACTTCAAAGTCTTATTTTAAAAATTTTTATTGATCTAAAATTTCTCTATGTTATTGCTATTAAAATATAAACTCTTATTATAGACACCAGTTTTAGCCAAAATTATTAAAAATAATAAAAGAATTGAAAATAGAAAAAAGAAGAAATAAAAAAAAGAGGATAAGTTGGGCATGGCAACAAAAGCCATGCCTAGCAAACAAACAAGGTGCAGACACACCCTACCAGGCATGAGAATTGCGCTTGGCAAGCCACGTCTGCTACCCAGCTCGAGTGAAGGTAGTTATTAAACCTGCCTTCCTATTCCATACCAAGGGAACCCGATTTTCAAAAAAAAAAACTAGAGATTCCTAAAAAGCAAAAAAAAAAACTTAGAATCAAAAAGCAAAAACAAAAAACAAAAAGAAACCTAGCCTTTTACCAACTAGTGAGATACCAAAACCATAATAACAAAATCAAAACCACCAAATCATCAAAAAGCAACAAAAAATATAAAAAAATATGAGAGAAAAAGGGAGGGGCTTCAAGAAAGGGAAAAAATGAGGGGTCTTTGAAGGTAGGCCAACAATAGTGGTGGCACGACGTGGAGAGAAAGCCGCCTCTAGGGAGAGAAAGTAGAGAGAAGGAAAAGAGAAGGCAGTCGTTAGAGAAGAAAGACAGAAGAGGAAAATGAAGAAAGAGCAAGAAAAAAAGGGCTTAAATACTTAGGGTTAGGGAAGATTAAGGTGCACTAAATGGCATTATTTTGGCCAAGGTTGTTGGAGTTGAAGACCTGATAACTCTATGATATAGAGTTATTTGGGCTTAATTTCAATAATAATTTAGCTTAGTTCTTGTAGTAATATATAGAAATTAGTAGGTTTTATTTAATTATTTTAAATTAGTTAATTTAGGTGACTCAATCTAATCTTAGTTAATTTTATGCTTAATTTGGTGTTGATGTGGTTAAGATAGGTTGCTATTGATTTATTTGCACTTTTGTAGGTGTTTGAAGAAAGAATAATTTTAGTGAAAGAAGGAGAGCAATTTCAAGGTGTAGACTTCCACTGCACATGTTTCGGTATTTTAGCCATAACTCTCTCAACAGGTTTCAAATGAGATGATTCTTAGACCATTGGAAAGCTAAGAGAAAAATATACAATGTTCATGTTTACTAATTTGGCCAGTTCGGTCTAGAAGATGGTAAAAAATCTTGTCAAAGTTGACGCACTACAGTAGTCCTAAAGCAATTACGATTTTTGTTAATTAATTGGGCAAGGCTGTGACCCACATAGTCAGATGAGGAAATCCCAACTGAAATTAACTTCTTTCTGCACCCAACTTGGCCTAACTTCAAACCCCTATAAAAACAATCTATCAAAGAACTTTAGAAAAAAAAAGAAAGCACCAGATTGACAGTTGAGAATCAAGCCACAAAAGTCATTGAAGCTAAGAAGAATTTAGAGGATTCAACGAGATTTGGAGATCAAGAATACAATTCTTGAGTTTTTCTATCTTTTTTGTTATCTTATTTTCTTAATTTTGTTTTTAATGTTAAAATTTTATTTGATGATGATGTGTGACTTGATGGGGAACTAATTCATTAATCTAAGATTGCGATTGAACTTAATATATAGTTTAAATTCTTTATCTCTCTTTTACTTATGTTTGATGGATTTAAGTTGTTTATTTTATTCTATTCTTAATGCTTTTAGTTGACTGGCTACCAATTAGATTGAATTGGAAACCTAGGTTAAACCTTGCCAAGGAGATTTATGTAAACATTGAATATAATAACGTATGATCGAATGCACTTAGTTGATTAGGTGATTTGATTTGCATATAGGGTAGACATACACCTATAAGCCATGCATATTAGAGCACGAACTTAATGAATATTTCTTTAATATAATTTGCATAGACATATAGTAAATTAATTAGGAAAGGTATTTTTATAAAAAACTTGATAGAGATTTGTAAATAATTTAGGACTCTAGGTTAGCAACTTAATCCATTAAACTAAGTTAAGAGAGAGAGACAACAATCATAGGAACTATTGAGGGACATCATAATCTTAGGTCCAGTAGTGATTCGAATTTAATAAACTTGCTAATAAATTTTAGAATAGTTTTATTTTATTAGTTTATTAGTTTTAAATTTTAATTTTAATTGTTTGGATAAGATTAAGGTGTGTTAATTTTAGTAGTTAACAGTAAAAATTAATTCAATTCTCTATGAGATTGTGTCACGACCCGGAACATCTATCGGGCCCATGACAACCTCCGCGTCGTCCCGATAGGCACTCATTACTCAGAATGTCGATCGAAACCCCGCAAGGCTTAGCATTAGCTTCCGCATCTCCCCGGTGAGCGACAGTTATTAAATCTCGCATTTCAAGAAATTATAAGTCATTTCCAAATATAATATTCTTTTCTGGCTCACATGGGCATTTTCGTCATTTTTCTTCGAAAATACCGAAACCCGCCAAAAACATGGTGTAAAAGCTAAATATGTTCACACATACTTTAAATCAAATAACTAAAGTATAAAATTACTTTTACAATGACACGTGGGCCCCCAACAAACCAATAAGATGCGAGTTTGTGAACCTACAATTTTGTCGATGCAAGGCTAACTGAAGTCCTTGATGCAATCGGCTATCCCGAGCCTGAAATGTGGGGAATTGAGGGTGGTGAGATTAGAAAATCCCAGTGAGTAAACAGACACCATCTAAACTATCTAAAGGCGAGAAAATGGAGACGAATTAAAATATTCTTTTCCAATATATGTTTCATAACATGAATATTCAGTTTACTCAATTAATCAATATGGCTTATATATCTCATAAAACTTGGCTCCTGCCAAAATCATTCTCGCGGATACCTTCGTCAAGGTATCCCATTGAGACCGCCAAGGCTGTTAAAAATTCATATCTCGCATAAAACACATTTTTCATTGAACATCACAGTCGTTCCTTGGCATTGGCTGAGTCTCACTCTCACGCGGTGGTTAACGTGAAGTGCACTCAAAAAGCCCACCTCAGGAGATACCCTACGCGCCTCTACGACCGAGGTGAGAATATAAAGGAGTTTACCGTGCCTCTCTAATAAGCTGGTCCACGGAACCCCCCACCATGGAACCCCCCACCACTGCAGTAGCTAATCTTTAATCCACCAATTGATCAAATCTCAATGGCATAGCATGGCAATTACATTACTAACCAATTTATCAAGGCAAAACAAACAGTTCATATTTTTCAACACAAGTATAAATTCAGCCAATCATGCCAATTTATCACAAGCCATTTAATTCAAATCATAATTTTACAACACAAGTAGGCAGTCTCCAATTACTCTATTTTCAAAACCAGTATTCAATTTCTTAGAAAATTTATAAAATCATTTTATAAAATCACAATTTCTCCTAAAATATAGCAATTTACCATTTAAACCCATTTTTCATAAAATCACACAATTGTATAAAACTACTCTAGATAATTAAGACGATAATAAGTTCACTCATAGTTCTAGGAGTATAAATACTCCTATTTTCAGTCCGCGGGTACAGTCCTTTACCCGTATCAATGACTCACCACCTAGCCACAATCCATGACACATATTCCAATTAAATTGTGCCTAACAGTCATAAGCTATTTCAGGCTCGATATATATGCATGATATGAAATAAAAAGTACACGGGTAGTCATCTAGACCCGGTATCGGCCTAAGTCGATTTTTCATCCGATAAATTGGCCAATACGTCCAATTGCACTCCAAATTAATTTTTTTTTCAGTTTCTATACCTCAATTGCACCCAAATTGACTTAATGTCCCTCAGTGTGGTGCAAATTATCAGTCTCGATAGCAAATTATGAAAATACCCCTAGTGGGTAAAAATTAGTATTTTTGCTCTGAAAATTTCCATTATTTTTCTAGGCTCATAATTCATCATTATTCATCATAATTCCTCAAATAAACATCAAGATCAGCAGCCAACATTCCCTTAGAAAATTCGGCATAATGGGTTTCAATGGGAGAAAATTATTTCTCTAGCTTATTTTTGCTATATTTCAATATAACCTAACTAAAATCACTTAATTCAATTAAAATCAGTCAAAACTCAAGCTCAAAACTCATCCATGGAGGTTTGGCCAGCATGGGTGTCCATACCCACTTTCTAATTTTGCATGGAAATGAGAAAAAAATGCATGGGCAGTGAAAATCACAAGGAAAATCAATGAAATTTACCTTTTTAATGCTTGATTTCTTGATTTCTCTTGATTTTCCCCAAATTTTCAGGTAGGGTTCTTATTTGTTTTTTTCCCCCTTTTCTCCCCTGGTTTGGACAGCTGAAGAAGATGAGAATTCTGGAATTTTGACCTTTTTAAAGGCTAAAATAATATAATATTATTTTATTCATTTTTTTATTACTTTCTTAAATTCTAGCCATCCATTTGTGTCCAAATTTTCACCATACACTTGTCCCACATATCCATAGCTTAGATAAAATTCTCAGACTTATCCAAAGTCTTGGTGGAGTAATTTTTGAAATTTACACTTTTACCCCCGTAAAAGTCAAAAATTACATTTTTGCCCCAAAAACTGAAAAATTGCCCATAGACATATTTTTCATCCCTTATACTCATACCATTCTCCAATTTTTCAAATGTGATCTAAATTCTCTCAAAATCTCAAATTTTGTCCGCGGGTGGAAAAATTACGATTTTGCCCCTACACTCTAAAAATCACCGGAATTAAACTTTTTCACTGCCAAACCCTCAAATTATACTCCAATACTCAAATCATACTCCAATAAGTTAAATGGGGCCAAAAAAAAATCTTTTCTAAAAATTTCTATTTTGTTCCCAAGTGGTAAATGACCATTTTGCCCCTGAATAGTGAAAATTTCGGTTTGACTCCAATTGATCCTCGAACTCCGAATTACCATTTTGAGTCATCTCTGAACTGTGAAACTCTCAATTTCACCTTAAAATTCCTTTTTGAACTAGTTCGAGGCTTGATTGACTTAATGGTACCATTAGGGGCAATATCGTTTGTTAACGATTTTTCAAAATTCCTAAATATTCAAACATTCTATTGAGCATGTAAATGACGTCGTAATTACTTTATAGAACAAGGTTTGACAGATTGACACTTTACTCATCACTATATTATATTTACGATACATATACTTGCGTGGGTGGAAATTGAACAACAATACCAAAACATGAAATGACATTGTTTGGGAAAGGTCTTAGCGCACTAAATGGTGTGTTTTGAAGAGGGCTCGATGGGCTAACTTGGATACCTTCACGGACCGTTTGTCTTGGGCCGTCTCTAGCCAAAGTAGGGTAAACCCTTTTTTTTTGTGGATTTGGTCTAATTTGATTGTATTGTGGTTGGCCCAATGTTTTGTTGAAAAATATATTAATCAAGGCATGTGATTAATTAATATAATATGAAAAAATAATACAAAAATTATATAATGATTTAGAGTATGAATATTAAGAGAGAGAATAAAAAGTAAATAACTATAAATAAAACATAAATAAATATTTAATTACAAAAAGAATAGGTTTAGATTAGTAAAAGGTATAGAAAGAAAATGAATGATAATAGATTTAGGTAGGTAAAATATAGAAAACAAATATTCAGTTACAAAAAAAACAAACAAATTTAAATAGAAAACAAATGGAAAATGCTTAGTTATAAAAAATAGGTTTAGATATATGAAAGAAAATATATAATAAAGTAAAATATATTGTTCGTCCTATTAAAGTGCTAGAGGGGAGTGAATAGCACTTAAAAATTTTTTGGTCAACCCTTTAGAACTTGTGGACTTCTTAATAAGGTAGATGAAAGAAGGTTTAGAACTTGTTAGAATTAAAAGACACCAAGTATGGAAGGGTTGAGAGAAGTGGACAATGTAAGAGTATTTATAGTGATTCGATCCCCTTAACCTACATCCACTACCTTAATCTCCCAATCAAGGATTTTCAACCCAACTTCACTATACTAGTGTGTCACGACCCGATTTCCAAGACGTGACCGGCGCATGGACTCAATGGATGTAGTCCACTAAGCCCAAGCAAGCCTATTTACGTAATCCTGCTCATCATTCCATCAATTATTCTTAAAGTCAGCTTTCATACTTCCAATCTATAAGTACCTAATTAATATGCTGTAGCAATCAAAAACTGCATTTTACATTACCCAAATATTGTTAACCATTGCCAACTAGTGGTGGCATTACCCGTCACAGTATACGTACATTGTCTAAGACACATATCTTAATACTTTACATCACATGAACGTATTCACAAACAAAATGATTATTGACTTCCAGCGGAATGACCAAGGTGAAGGGACGGCTACTGAATGCCAACATACCCACCAACAAAGACGAAACTATGTGGACACCTCGACCTAGGTTCCAACTGCCTCCTAATCTAAAAACATGAAGTTGAAAACAGTGAGTACAAACTCAGTGAGTGAACATAAGAAGAGAACAAGCAACAACAAGGAAAGTTGATAATCATGATGCACTTATTGGAAAACAATGCAACTTAGTTGAAGTTCTTACTAAAATCCCTCCATTTAAACCCTTGGTTATTAAACCATTTAATGATGAAGGAACAGTATTCAGCATGAAATTGGAAAGAAGGGAAATTTCCAAAAATTATCCAAGCAAGGCAGTATAAACAAAGTGTTTCTCGTTGCAATAAAATCAATTTGCAAATAAATGACAAATTTTTAAGATTTCATCATTTGCATCTCACCCAGCTCATGTGCAACCCACCACATCGTGCACATAGCCGGGCATCCCATCTCACCCAGCTCATGTGCATCCCACCACATCATGCACATAGCTGGATAGTATCACCATCCATCTCCCTCACCATCGTCATCACCGACAAGTGCACACTCACCCCACACATGCACGGTTGCATTTGCCACACAATGGTACCATTTATGAAATAGTATACATATATATATATCAACATCATACAAAAACATATGGATTCATCCTTTTACACATTTCACAACATCAAACATTTTATCAAGGGCTTGTTCCTAGGCAATTTTAAAGCAAAAACCGATAAAATTCCCAAATGATTCATTGAAAAACGTAAACATTTCCCCAAAACATTTTGAAATGCAAGTTCACTAACCAGTATTTGTTAAATTCTTACTCAATTCCACTTCCTCTAATGGTCCAAATAGGGTGGTGGAGCTTCGTTGGAACCTATCATCATAATAGCATCACAATCAACTCAAATCACATAAATATGGTTCTAGAAGCTACTCCTAAATCATGTTCTGCTAGTTATTCCTAATTAGTTTCCAACTACCATTAAGTGGCTATCTATTTTCACTACTCTAATCGCACTAAAACGAATAAATCCTTAACTACAAAACACTCACAGATCTAACCACTAGCCATCCTGAACAACTAAAATTATCAACTCAATTTCAATACTCACCTTGCTAGCTTGGTAATTGAATTCCCTTTCAAAAGCTTTCAATTTCTTGTGAAAAATCTCCCTCTCTCTCTCTCTAGAATGTCCAACTAGTGAGAGAAAGTATTAGGGAAAGGCTTTTGAGGGTTTTATGGTGAAAAAGTAAAAGAGCACAAAGAACTTTGTGAAAGGGTGCACAAAAACATGAAAATCGGGGTTAACTAGAGAAAATCTATGGAAGTTTCAAAGCAAGCTTCCATGGAAGGTGAAAAAACATGAGAAAGGAAGAAGAAGAAGATGAAGTGCTGGAAATCTGAGGAAGGTGTTGGAGAATGAAGGTATTTATTGTTAAAGCTTATCCAATTGTTCATGAAATTACAATAATGCCCTTAGCAATGCCACTTGTCTTCTTTTTGTTCTTGTGCAATCTTTTACTCTTTTGACACTAGGGAAAGGTCCAAAATCCTCTAAAAGAGGTCCCTTAAGTAGCCCCCAAAAGTCCTAGCTTCAAAAACCCCAAAATCTTGTTATTTGTGGAATTTACGGTGAGGGCCGCAACTCTCAATTTCTAGCGCCGCGGCACTTAAACATTCTGCCAATTTCTATTCTTCTAGCACAGTCCTTTCACTTCGACAAAGATTTTGACCATCTTCCCACTAGAACTGGGAAAAGTGGTAAACATCAAAGTTGTAGCCTTGCCTCTTAGCTTTCTAATGGTTTAAACATCATGTTATTTAAACTTCTTTAGTGGGATATATACTTGAAAAACGGCGCTTAAACATTCTACCAATTTCTATTTTTCTAGCACAGTCCTTTCACTTCGACAAAGATTTTGACCATCTTCCCACTAGAACTGGGAAAAGTGGTAAACATCAAAGTTGTAGCCTTGCCTCTTAGCTTTCTAATGGTTTAAACATCATGTTATTTANTCTTCACCAATTGAAATTATTTTTTTGATCCTACTCCTATAACGACTTAAAATAATTATAAGTAACATAGAACTAGAATCATTAGTTCAAATTAAACCTTTAAACATAAGTTCCACCTCGAGTTACGCGTTTATGAAGGTCGAGGTTTCACATAGTGGAATTAACAGCTTCCACCAAGTTTTTACAAAGTGAGCTTCTAACTCAAGGTCTAATCCTTTACAACAAGTTTTAGAGTACTTCCCTTACTCTATTTCCCAAGAAAGAGAGGAAAAAGAAGTACAACTAGAAACCTTACAAATCTAGAAAGATTAGAAGTAAGCTAAAACACTTTTTTTGAAATAGGAATGAAGAATAAGTGTTTTTGATGAAGGATATTTGGCTTTTTGCTCAAAATGGCAATCTTCTTTCTTTGATCGTTTGAGCTTCAATTTATACTTGGGGAGTCAAATTTTTCTATTAGAGATAGTTCCTAGCAGTTAGAAACAACTCTGATGCCATTCTAGCGGTTATTTTATCCTCTAGTGTTTAAATTCCAAAGGGCAGATAGAGTTCGGTTAACTGGTTATAGGCAGCTCTAATCGATTACAACTTCTCTACCTTGCACTGTCTTGCTACTGTGTACTCTGCGTTAACTAATTACAAGAGACTTTAATCGATTAATAGATCTCTACCTTCAAGGTTCTTCTACTTAGTAGATTTCCTCTAATTGATTAACTCTCCCCTTAACTAATTGAGACTTCACTTCCTTCAACATTAACCGATTAACACAGGCTTTAATTAGTTAGAAAATCTTTGAATTTGAATTTCTCTAATTTGGCTTCCTTCAATGATCAAACCCAAATTGAATTTGAATTTTGACATTTGGAGGATCTTTAAGTCTGGTGCTCTAACTGCTTAACCTCATGCCTTAACCGATTAACACACCTTTGTTTTTCTTTGTCCAGCACCTTTTTAATTATTTAAGCCTAGTGCTAACTGATTAAGATTTTTCTATTTTGCTTCAACTTGTAGCTTAGCCATTCTTTAACTGGTTAAGGCTTCTTGATAATCAGTTACAAAAACCCTATCTTCACTAACTCTTTTCATCTTTCTCACTTTAACTGATTAACCTATTTATTATATGATCTTGTTTTTAATCATTCATTTTATTAAGGGAATTAACTTTATCCTGCATACTGAAATAGTGATATTAGACATTAATGAATGAGGAATGTTTTGTTATCATCAATAACACATGGAGTCAACATATGTTGTCTTCAAAAAAAAGGTTAGGTAAGTAAGAAAAAATGAAATATTTAGTCATAAAATTAGGATTGGTGACTAAGAAAAAATAGAAAAGAAATTTAGTTACAAAAAAAGTAGATTAGGTAAAAAATATATAAATAATAATAATTATTATAAAATAAAATTTATGGTTGTAAAAAAAAGATAGATAAATACTTAAATAAAAAATAGCTAGGTAAAAATAATAATAAAAAAATATTAATTCATACCAAGATGAAATAATAAAAAGAGGGAGATTTCAAAGAAATAACGAAAGAGCTATAGAAAGATTAAAAAGATGTATTGAAATTTATAAGCACATCAAACACCATCATTGCATCATTCAAATATCATGGTATATAGACGTATTGTGTACGCAAGTCTAAGCCCCGATAATGAGACTTTTCGAGAGAGTTTGCGAAAGCGAGTTCCTTCGAAAAATTTTCTAGGTGAAAGGATACCTTCGAGTCCTACTAGTATGATAGAGGGCTTGGAGAATGTCCTTAATAAAAGGCTCTTACTCGTATTAGGGTGTGCATTCTTGAAACATTTATTTTTACCTACAAATGACTACCGTGATGATGAGATTAACTTGATAAATGTTCATAGGCAAGCTTTCTTGAATTATTCTCTAGGTGAGAAATTGGCCCCAGATCCCACTAGTATGATGGACCGATTCGGACAACAATCTCGATAAAGGGTTTTCATTTGGCAGTTTATCAAATGCTTACTCCATGCATTTCATGATAGCATCGTATGCACGACGCAATAATAAACTTTAGCTTGTTGATAAAATAAATAAACAATGATTAAGGAAACCCAAGAATAAAATTAAAAATTAAGGCTCCAATAGGCTAACATATAGCTAAATGGTATCGTTTGCAGAATGGAAGTCGCATGTTAACTTTAAAATTATTATAGTTTTGATCATGAGAAAAGGATCAAATTTACTTGAACATTATTTGAGTAATCCTTGACAATATCTTGAAATGATTTAACTCCCATACATTTGTTCTTACATAAACACAAGCTTGACTCTTGAAGTTATTGAACTATATCTATAAGCTTGTATGACTTAGGTGTATGAGTGCTTATGATTCTAATTCATTAAAGTCTAATTTAAAGATTAAAGGAAAATCTAGATGCACTCATTAAGGGAGAGTTTGAATATCCTTTTTAATGATGACCTAAAAGAAGAGAAGGAAGACTAAATCAAATAGAGTTTAACAGACTTCATGTTTAATTTATGTGTGTGATGCTTGGTTATGGTTTTGTTGAATATTATGTAAAGAAAACTAGATGCATTAACTAAAGGGGAGCAACTCATTATGCATAAAGATTTGAAGCATTCATATTGAAGATAGACATTGCACTCTTGATCTAGGAGTGTTTTGTCATCATCAAAAATAAGAGAGAGAAAATGTTGACTCAATGTGCTTTTGATGATAACAAAACATTCCTATTCATTGGTGTCTAATTATATTATTTAAGTGTGCAGGAGAAAGCTTAAATTCATTAATATATTTTGCATTTGAAGGCAAGTCAAGATGCTTGTTCAGTTGCAAGATGGGTTAAATGGTTAAACAAGCAAAAAATAAAAAGCTTTAATAAAGACAGATTAGTCTTAACCAATTAATACAAATCCTTAATCAATTAAAGCAATTCTAGACACTACATTAAGGGCAGACAGAAAAGTCTTAATTGGTTAACATAAGATTTAATCAGTTAAGCGGGTGCTAGATACAAACAGAAGCCTCTTAGTCGGTTAACCAAAGGAACTAGTTAGCTAAAATCCAAAAGTGAAGATCCAAAATGAAGGTAGTCAAATTTGTGAATAATAATTCCAGAAGTCTCGGATGACTAACATAACTCATGGCTGTTTAAGGGAAATGGAAGATCAGTGTTACCAAGCTAAGAGAAGAATTAATCAAACAAAGAAGAGTTGGTGAAGTTGGTTACTCTAGAAACTATAAGCTTTTAATCGGTCAAAGTCTTTCTTAACCAATTAACAGAGTAAAACAGACTGCGAGACAAAGAAGACTTAATTGACTAAGAAGTATGGTTAACCAACTAAAAGCTCATTGACAGAAAATTCAAATTTAAGCACAAAAGGACAAAATAACAGTCAGAAACAGCTAGTTTCTGTCTCCAATGACCAAAAGTGATTTTTTAAGTATTTAAAACCTCTCCAATAGTCAAAAATTATATAGAGAAGTTATCCAAAGTGATTTCAAGTTTATAAGACCGAAAACATTCTTTTTACACTTGTATTTCACTCCTATCCTTTGAAAAAGTGTTTGAGCTTAACTTTGTACATCTTAAATCAACTAAGTGATCACTTGTACTTCATCTTTTCTTTATTTCTCGATTACTTAGAGTGTACGAGGCACTCTAAGGGGTAAATCAAGCTTGGGTTAGCTTGGTAGTTGTTCTAGGTTCTAACTTTGTAAAACCCAACCCTATAAATACATGTCATGATATACATGCACTGACTAGCATGTTATTACGCTAGGAAAGCACCTAAAAATAGACGAAACTCGGTATTGTACCTAACGGTACACTTGAGTTGATTTAACCTTGAACTAGTTCAAATAGGAATCGTAAGATGAAATTTAATATTTTACAGTCCAAGAATAACTAAAAATGATTGTTTGAAGTTCGAGGGTTCATTTGGGGAAAAATTAAAAATTTTGATGTTTAGGGGTAAAATCGTCATTTTGCCACTTAAGATAATAATTTGATCATGGAGTGAAATTTTTGACCAAGATTAACTTTTTGGAGTATAATTTAATGATAGGAAGTGAAAATTTTCAATTCCGGTAATTTTCGAAACATAGGGGCAAAACGGTAATTTTGTCACCTCGGGGTAAAAATCGTAATTTTCACCACCGAAAACTTGTCAAAATGATAGGATTTATTTATTTTTGGTATGAATAGCTATGGTATTTGAAGTGGTGAAAAATTGAAGTTTAAAAGATGAAATTTTAAAAATGGGCCAATGGGAAAGTGACACATGGCATTTTTTTATGATTTAATATTATTTTAATGAAAAGTCAGCCCATTTAAACCCCATTTTAAGTGATGGCCGGCCATAAGGAGTGAACAAGGGAGAAAACAAAGAGGAAAGGAAGAAAAGAGAAAAACCAAAGGGAAGCTAGTAAATTCAAAGGGGAATTCGCATTTTTCACCCGTTTATGCGTCTAATGGTAAGATTTTTCGACTTTAGCTTGATTTCTACCTTTCCTATGCCTTTATTTCCATTTAGCATGCTTGAGGAGAGAGATCAAAAAGTGAAACCAAGGGCTGGCCGAAATTTATGGGGGAGGAATTTGAAATTTTTAGGTTTTGATTCTTAGTTAAATTGATAGTTTTAGTTAGTTAAATGTGTATAGAAATCAAATTGGGCATGAAAACATTAAATTTTCACAATACCCACCCTTGGCTGAATCTTCAATGATGTATAATGATGATGAACTGATTTTTATTCTAAGACAAACGAAGAGAAAATGATGAAAAATGGTTAAATGTGATAGAAAAACAAAGTAGAAAATTTACCGAGTTAATGTCCCATTTTTGGCCAAATTTTTCAAGGAGGAAAGTGAACTGATTTTGGTGATTTTAGAAGGTTATTGGCTGATATTTAATGGTAAGAAATGTTGGAGAGAGAATGGGACAATTTAGAGCTAAAATGGAGCGCGTTAGCAATTTATTGGGTAAAGTGCCAAAAATAGGTTAATACCGCGTTTAAGCTGTTTTAGGCTATTGCATTTCGTACCATGCATTAGTATAGGATTTAAGTCAATTATATAGTGATTTAGCATCAATGTGGTGAATTGGGTAAATTTTGCAATGTGTTTAGGAGGAAAGCCTTCCGATAAAGGCAAGGAAGTCGTACCCGACGAATAGTGATCGGGGCACCTAGAAAGCAGTTAGTTTGTACAAACGGTGAGTAAACTTATTATTATTGTAAATTATCTAGAGTTTATTTTTAAATGCTCTTTATGTATTTTATGAAATGAAAATGAGATTAAAATGGGATTTTTGATGTTTTAGGAATAAATGTGACAAATAAAAATATATTGTGTTGATTATGAAATTGAGTAATTAGAGGCTACCAATTGCCTTGAAAAATATATTTTCTTATGAATGGCTTATGATATAGAAGTATATGTGGCTATATTTTATAATTGCATTGGGAATAGAATGTAAGTTATCTTTTACTATGCAGGCTGGATAAATAAATAAAAGCCACATTATATTGTCGAAATTTTATTAAAATTGGTGGGTTAGTCACTGCAGTGACGGGTTTTCGTGGATTGCCTATTAGAAGGGCACGGTAAATTCGGTTACATAGTTACTCCGGTTGTAGAGGCGAGGAGGGTAACTCCCGGGGTAGTATTAGAGCTCACTTCACGTCGAACCCCCACGTGAATGTGTAACTCAGTCAACGCCAAGGAACGACTTGTTTTAAAAATAAAAATGTGTTTCACATGTAAATATCTTAACAACTTTGGTGGACTCAGTTAGATGCCTCGGCCAAGGTATCCTCGAGGATTAGTTTTGGCTTGAGCCCTGTTTTTAATGAAAGTCAGAAGCCTTAACAACTGATTTGGTAAATTAGAAATATTTTATGGTTTAAGAAATAAATTGAAAACCTTATGAAATGGTTTGTGATTTGTTGTTTAAACTTGCCTCCAATTTACTCGCCTTTAGATATTTATGATAATATCTGTTTACTTATTGGGATTGCAAAATCTCACCCACCTCCTTTCCAAATATTTCAGGCCTGTGGTAGCTTGTAGATACCCTATTTTGTTGAGGATTCCAGTTGACATCTCTATCTCACAGACAGTAGGTTACTATCACCAACACTTGGTGTAGTTTTGGGCCACTTGTCATTGTAATTATTACTGTATATTATAACTTTGTAAATTATTGTATGCATGAATTTATTTTGTTCTCACGCTACAAAAATTATTTATGTATAGTTCTATAAAAATTGTTTTATAAGAAAATGGAATATATTATCGAATATTTTTATTAAGTCTAATTAGCCAACTTTTCATACTAAATGAATGATTTAGATTACAAAAATTTATTTTTAATCGACAGTGGATATTTTTTTATTATACGTTGTATTTTTATCAGGTTTCGAAATTTTTTGGTAAAAATGACCAAAATACCCTTGTGTGGCGAAAATTTTATTTTTGATTGTTTTCGATCTAAAATAGTTTATATTCTTTTAAAACTCGATATTTAGTAGCTATTTCTCACAAGGGAAGTGGAAAACTGATATGTAAGCCAAGCGAGGTTCCGGTTGGCATTCCGAGTAATGAGTGTCAATCGGGACGTCACGGCGGTTATCATGGGCCCGAGGGAGGTTCCGGGTCGTGACAAACTTAGCCTTAGAAAAGTTAGTTTGGATTTTGATTGATCCCAAAAAAACCATTGTTAAAGGTTGTGCTGAGCCTATGAAAAACCATTGTAAAAGCTTAGTGGAAGCGTAGGAATTCCACTAATTTTGGTGAATTGGTTTGAAATTCCTTGATTGGGAGATCAAGGTAGTAGATGTAGATCAAGAGGACCAAACCACTATAAATCATTGTGTTTTGTCTACTTTCTTTTATTTTCTTCTTACTCTCAGCACTTAAATCATTCCTCCAACGAGCTTTAAACTTCAATTTTCAAATTCCTTTAATCAGCTCTTTACTTGGAAAGAATTTCCATGTCATTCCAAAAGTGCTATTCACCCCACTTCTAGCATGCTCTTTGGGGCCAACATCACAAGGGTACTAATCCTTCCGCATGCATAACCGTACTCTCGAACCTAACTCTAAATATGCATACCATATTTTATTTTTTAGACGAACCTAAAATCAATTTAAGACCTTGTTAAGGAGAACTAACATAATAGGTGATCAATCACACCTAGCTAAAAAAGATTAGTAGTAACTCCTAGATTTCCTCGTCTAGCGATCGGGTTCCCAAACTTGTATGTTATGACACTTATATAATTATATTATTTGGATGAAAATAAATTACTAAACATCTAAATCAATAAATTTGTAAATGACATATTCTGTTAAGAGTAAAAGAAAAAGACTAATATGGATAATAAAATTCTAAATGGAGGGTCAAATTACTTTCCATCGATTGCAGTGCATTAGTAATGGGTGGTTCTTTACAATAGCACATAAACAAATAAGAATATAATCCAAGATGATTAACAAGAAAACTAAAAGATACAAGTAAAAGACTTATTACTATTAACAAATATTAAAGGGGAAATTTTTTTTGGCTGTTGAAAATAAAGTGTTTTTGAAAATAACCTTCCAGATAAATTTAACTGTTTTTAGTCACCAAAAGAGATTTTGGGACAAAAATGCCCTTAATGAGACATCTTCAGTGACACGCACACTCAAACAGGCAGAAAATGGGAAAATAAATATGCGAAGAATTTTCGAACATCTACTTTTATACAAAACATCCATTTTTTTCCCCAGATGCTTGTGCAAAACAAAATCATGTTGCATGAGATGGTTTTCAGATATTTCAGACATGGCATTCAGATAATTCGAGAATGGTGTTATTAAACCGAATGAGAAACCGGTCGTGATGAATCGAAAGCTTCGAGAATGATGTGAAATCAGAAATCCATGATATGATAGTGAATCGAAAGGAGAAAGATGTGAATTTGAAGCAGGAAATGGTTGTGCTACAGTAGGCCATATGTGACAGTTTGTGTGACGGTAGGGTTTAGAGTTTGTAAAATGGCATGGTGGGAATGTGTGACACGGCATGGTGGGAATATGTGACACGCCATGTTGAGAATATGTGACACGGCTGTAACACGACAGGGTATAGAGTTTGTGACAGGGCATGGTGGGAATGTGTGACACGTCATGGTGAGAATATGTGATACGTCATAGTGAGAATATGTGACACGTCATGGTGAGAATATGTGACACGACAGGGTTTAGAGTGTGTGACACATCAGGGTGATAATGTGTGAGACGACAGGGTGAGAATGTGACATGGGTGTGACACAATAGGGTTTAGAGTGTGTGACACGCCATGGTCAGACATGTGACACAGTAGGGTTATAATGTGTGAAACGGCACGATGATAATGTGTGACACGGGTGTGACACGACAGGGTTTAGAATGTGTGACACACCATGGAGGGAATCTGTGAGATGGCAGGGTGATAATGTGTGAGACGGCACGATGAGAATATGTGACATGGGTGTGACACGATAATGTTTAGAGTGTGTGACACGCCATGGTCAGAACGTGTGACACGGTAGGGTCAAATGTGTGAAATGACACCGTGATAATGTGTGAGACTGCACGGTGAGAATATGTGAGACAGGTGTGACACGGCAGGGTTTAAAGTGTGTGACACGGCATGGCCAGATGTTTGACACGGCATGGCTTGAACGTGTGACATGCCATGGGTTGAATATGTGGCACGCCATGGTGTGAAAGAGGGTAGGTAAATAACGAGGAAAGCGTTTGGACTTCCACTGAATGAATGAAATGAATATAAAGGGCCATTTCATTTTAATTAAATATTTTTCTGAAATCGCAAACGTCTATGTGAAGAAAGTAAGAGAGTTTCATTCATTCTTCATTCTAAAAGGTAGCAGAGAGTTTGACTTCGTTCTTTGCAAGCTTAACTACATCACAGTAACAATGTCGGTTATCAGTGAAGAGGTCAGTCGCTCTAAAATTAAAACTTTCTTCTGTTCGTTGATTTTTTGCTAAGTTGGTTTGATATGTTGGTGTTTTTTTGCAATTGTTATGCTTTTTTTAAACTATTTTCTTCCTGATTTTATGGTTGTACCAAAGTGTTGAATGGGGTCAGCGTCTACATATGGCGTCTTGTGGGTTAACTAGTTTTTTGGGTTTTTAGCGTGTCACGGCTGTTCCTGACGTGTTATGGGTTAACTGGTTTTTTGGTTTTTTAGCATGTCATAGCTGTTCCTAGTGTGTTGTGGGTTAACTATTTTTTTTTTGTTTTTGGCGTGTTACGGCTGTTCCTGGTGTGTTGTGGGTTAACTGGTTTTTTGGGTTTTTGACGTGTCACGACTATTCCTGACGTGTTGTGGGTTAACTGATTTTTTGGGTTTTTGGTGTGTCATGGCTGTTCCTAGCATGTTATGGGTTAATTGGTTTTTTGGTTTTTTGGGTTTTTGGTGTGTCACGGCTGTTCCTAACGTGTTGTGAGTTAACTGTTTTTTATTGTTTTTAGCATGTCACCGCTTTAGGTGTAAGAGTCAATAATTACAATGATTGGCGTGTCAAAACATTGATATGCATGGCATGTCATGACATTTGACTTGATATGGATGATGTGTTACAACATTTTACTTGATGTGCATGGTGTGTCACAACATTTGACTTGGTATGCATGGCGTGTTACAACATTTTACTTGATATGCATGGCGTGTAACAACATTTATTTCTTTCTTCAGTATACCTTGTTTCCACATTATGGGTTAACTCACTAGTGCATGTGTGCTATGTTTTGCAGGTGCAGTCCAGTCAGTATGAAGATCTTGATAGTTTGCTTATTGTGTCGAGAGAGAAGTGGCCGTTCAATGTTGCTATCAATACCCACTGTAAGTGGTCGCAATTGCATTACATCAACAAGACTTTCCAAGAGAAAGGGGAGTACGACGCAGTCAAGCGCACATGTTTCAGAATGCTACTGAATGTATATCCACAAGGCTACTTCTGCGTTGGTCTCCTACATAACATCATGATTCATCGAATCAATGAGACAAAGGCAATGGAGCACGAGCTATGGTTTGCCATTGGCAAAAACAAGGGGTGAATATGAAAGCAAGAGTTCCACCTTATCACCGGACTGAAGTTTGGTCCAATGCCCGATGTGTTCAGATGACCATACGGGGTTGTTGCAGATGGAATTCATGCCAGATACTGGAATGGGCAACAAAGCATTAAGCTGCAGAAGTTGTTTGATACTTTTCGCGGAGGCAACTTTCAATGATCAGGCGATGCAACCAAGATGGCACTTGTCTTGATTGTGAATAACATTTTATTTGGTCAAGACTACCGTAGATGGGTGAAGCCTTAGCTATTGTCATTGGTGGAGGACATCGACGCCTGGAATGCCTTCCCATGGGGTCACTATGTTTAGAGGCTGACTGAGGACTACTTTTTGAAGGGGTTCGAAGTGCCTGCCTCAAACTCGTATAAGGCTACTCATTTACGGTACAACATTTACAGATTCGTGTGGGTGATACAAGTACTGTCACTAAACATTTATCCATTTCCTTTTGACATA
The DNA here is from genome assembly GCF_000208745.1 of Theobroma cacao. Lineage (NCBI taxonomy): Eukaryota > Viridiplantae > Streptophyta > Magnoliopsida > Malvales > Malvaceae > Theobroma > Theobroma cacao. The sequence continues at coordinate 7,778,989 of NC_030859.1, read as the reverse complement.
AAAATTTATGGTTGCACTCATTTTTAATTTACAGTCTGATAATGTTACATTTGACTTGCAGTTCTGGGCAGTTGAGGCAATTTCGGCTTTTCAAAAAATAGTTGCCCCCGCTACTCTGAAGGATGTCTACCCACGTATGTGTAGATGGCAATCCAATTAAAAGTCGAAAGACTTCTACAAAACAGTTGAGAAGTTTGAGTCATCTGAGTAGGTGAGTGAACAGCTACTAATTTCTACTATGCATTTGTATAGTAATTTTCCCTAAAATTTAATCACAATCCCTATTTTGCAGTTGTGGCCAGTCGAGACCTTAGAGGCTACCCCAGATAAGGCCAGTCGAGAGTATTTTGTGGACATTGATGTCCTATTATCTAAGGGCCACTAGTACATGCCAATAAAGCACATGGAGGATTGGACAGACTAGGGCATAGGTGCTTGAGAAAAGAAGAGAAAATTAAAGAGTATAGAGCCACTCGTGGCATGAAGCAGAGGCGCACCGCCGCTGCTTTAATGGATGAGTTGTTAGGCTCTGAGTTGATGGAGGAAAGGGACAACCATGGCAATGAAAGTGAACAGCCGGTAAGGATAGTTCTAACAGCCTGTATTTAACAATTCCATATGTGATTATCGAATAACATATTTGTGTTTGTAATTGGACCATGCGACGAAAGCTCCTCAACCATCGATAGGTCCTCTTCAGACGCATAGTGCTAACGAGCTGTCGGTAAGATCGGTTGTAACAGTTTCTGTTCAACATTTCTGCTTATGTTTATCGAGTAACACAGTAATTTCTATCATTGCAGTTGATGGAGGTGATGATAGCTCCTCAACCACCGACAGGTCCTCTTCAGACGCATAGTGCTAACGAGCCATCTGTAAGATCAGTTGTAACGATTTGTGTTCAACATTTCTGCATATGTTTATCGAGTAACACAGTAATTTCTGTTATTGCAGTTGAGGGAGGCAATGGTAGCTCCTCAACCACCGATCAGTCCTACTCAATCGCACAGTGGTAACAAGTCGTTAGTATGGATTTTAAAGTTCTTACGGTTAATGTTCAACAATTCCATATATGATTATTGAATAACACATTAATATATGTTATTGCAGTTGACCCATTCGACAAGAGTTAATGACGGAGTAGTCAAGAAGCGTCAACTGCGATGGATCATGCACTGGCATAAAAAAGACATGTTGGAGCTGAAGGCTTCGATTCAGTCATTGACTCTGGCCATGCAGACGTTTGAGGATCGTGTCATTGCTCGTATTTTAGAGGACCTGAAATCACAAGTACAATATTCTATCTTCGCTCATATATTGGTCGTTTATGTTTAATAGGTGTAGTTCTATTTTTTGTTCTCAGTTTATGGTTTGTGGTATTTTATGAGCTATCGGATTTTCCCATTTGTCTCGTTCTGTAAGGAGGTCCTTTATCTCACGATACTAGTGAGGACGATGATGATGCTGATGATGGGTAGCATGATGAAGCTGGTGTTCACATTCACGATGATGTTGTTAGCCATGACAAAGATGATGTTGTGGCAAGGGATGTGACCCTTCAATCAGATGATGTTGAAGGAGTCCATGTTCTTGAGGCTGATTCGGTTATTGATGCATCTGCGAGAGGGGAGGGGACCTTCACTCACTAGTGGCTGAAGGAGTCCATGTTCTTAGGGCTAATTTGGTTATCGATGCATCTGCGAAAGGGGAGAGGGACCTTCACTTACTCGTGGCTGAAAGAGTCCATGTTCTTAAGGCTGATTCAGTTATCAACGCATTTGTGGGAGGGGAAGGGGACCTTCATTCACTCATGGTTGACGGAGAGCATCTTTTTTAGGCCTATGCAGTAGTCGAGGCAGTAATAGAAGGGGGTGGGAACCTTGCATCACTTCAGGCTGAAGAGGACCATCTTCCTCAGAGCACTCCTGAAGCCAGCGGGTCACAGTTGTTGTCACCAGAGTTTGATGTCCATCATCGTGCAGCATAAATTTCAGACCCAACTGAGTGGACATGGGTCAAAATGGTGAGCAAATACATGTCAAGCTCGTATGTCGACCCCTAAGTGAGCCATCAGGATATAAAGGACACAATGGTGGAAGCATACGAAGCTTTCAAGAAAGACGAGTGTGCGAGGTAAGCTCATAAATAACATTACAAATATTGTTTTTTAATGAAACATTAATCCACAAGGCTTTTGAAATTCATTCTATTACATATGCAAGCGTAACGTCGAGATCTTAAGGGATCAAGGTGCTGAATTTTTCACAACATCAGAGATCCTAAAGAAGAAATGAGTAGTGAACATATAGACGCATGCCTCAGCGTAGTTTGTAAGTGGATGATTAGGCCAAAGTCAAAGCTATACACTACCCCTGCATGCATGGTTGACACGATATTCTTCATAAGTTTATCTGAAAAATTTTCAATTATCAAAATACTAAGTTTTTTATTGCATTAAGTGTAAGCTAATGTATACATGCTTCACAGGACACCATCCATTTGCTACACACCACATTTCCAACTGAAGATGCCTGGTCCATGATGGAAATTCCAAATGAGTTGTGGGGGTATGTGGAGGGTGAGAGGCCGACATACAGACAAAAATGGGAAGATGTCGATTTCATCCTCGCACCTTGCAATGTGGGTGGGCATTGGGTGGTAGCGAAGATCGACTTGGTGAGGTGGACGATCAAGGTGATGGACTCTGCAAGAACTTTAGATGCTAAGGATAATAGAGTGCGTGCGGCTCAGATGACACCCCTTATGACAATTATGCTAATCATCTACCATCAAGCTGGTTATTTCAACAAAACAAGCCAGAAGACACTGAATCTGAAGTCGATGCCGTTGGAAATCCATTTGCCAAAAGCTAAAGTGCATCGGCAGAATGATAGTGTTAGCTGTGGTATGTTTATGATAGGGTACATTGACGATATTTTGCAATTGGAAAATATCAGAGTTAAGCAGAATATGATTGCAAATATGTGTGGCCAATACGTTCTAGAAATCTTTTCCAATAGTTGTGAGAGCAAACCCTGAACGTATCGGCCCTTGTATGTACATAATTTTTTTTTGTATATACAATTAATTTTATTAATTTTAATATTCATACATTTTATACATTACTTTCCCATTACTTCTTCTTTATCAATTCAAACACAGTGCCTATAAATATCAGAAGCTGATGTAAATTTTTAAATAAATACTGCAACCACATGGCGTGTCACCCCATTGGGGGATGACGTGTCACCCCACAATACTGTAACAAGTTAGCGTGTCAACCAAAAATCTGCATGCACGCAGTGTGTCACCCCACAAGACTACAACAAGTCAGTGTGTCATGCCAGAAGTCTACATGCACTTAGTGTGTCACCACAATTGGCCAGTGCCGTGTCACCCCACAAGACTGCACAAGTCAGCATGTCACGTCAGAAGTCTACATGCACTCAGCGTGTCACCACAATTGGTCGGTGTCGTGTCACCCCATAAGACTGCAACAAGTCAGCGTGTCACGCCAGAAGTCTGTATGCACTCAGCTTGTCACCACAATTGGCCCGTGCCGTGTCACCCCACAAGGCTGCAACAAGTCAGTGTGTCAAGCCAAAAGTCTACATGCACTCAGTGTGTCACCACAAGATGTCATTGACATGTACCAAAACTGCCACGTGGCATTTTTTATTAGCTTAGCATAATATATTTTAATTTAATATAAAATAATTTTGATTATTCATAGATGAAATTTGATTAGATGATCCATAAATTTTTTTTATTTGTTAAGTGATTGGCTTAAAGTTTTATATGGCAGTATTAATAAGATAAAGGATAAAATAAACACAGTAACTAAAAAATTACAAAAAAAATTGAATATTGGGATTTAGAAAGCTACTAAATTTAGATGAATTAATTTAATGTTATATTTCTTAGTAGATTTGATTGTAAGAACATAAAAGGTTAAATCAAATAAAATAGAAAAGAATTAAATCAAATCATTAATTGTTTAATACAAGTGGTAATAAAATGTGCGAAAGGGGGTAACAGTATAGGGACTTCGCAAGTCTATTTAGTGTTCAAAACTATGGACAAAATGAAATGAATACTCAAATAATATATCTACAAAATTAATAAAAAAAATAAAGACTCATCTACAAGAGGAAACCAACAAACACTAAAAAATATGAGTGAATGTAAGATACTGCAAGAGGAAATTGTGAGAAAGGTATTACACATGGGTTACACATTTAGTTAGGCTGAGAAGCTGTCTTCATCCACAACACACCTTACGTTTTCAGACATTGTCCTTCGTATTGGATAGTTGTTGCGTGTGTGACCGGTCTATATGCAACTTGAAGATGCTTTCGATTGATGCACTCTTGGAGGCGCAGATTGACTTGGAGATGGTGCCAGATTTGTGGTTGGAACTACAAATGGGGATGGGCAATTTTATCTGCTATGCCCGTACCTCTTGCATTGTGAACATCTCCGTGCTCGACTACCTTTACCGACCAATGGAATCCTTTTCCTTCTAGGTCTTCCCGCTTGGCCTCATCAAGGTGGTGGCAACATGACAATTTGTTTCACATGAGGGGAGATGTCCCACTCACTAAGATGCCTTACCAAACGAATTGACCCTGCATAACCTTCCACCATAACGGTTGTCTTGTAGTAGCCAGTGCAGAATTCAATGGCTTGACGTTTACATTTATTGAAAAATACAATGATCTCAATGTTCAAGCATAATGTAAATACTATATCAATTAAGGTTCAAATAAAAAATAAAGATATTCTGACCTTATTGCTGCAATGGCATGGCTGCATGGCAGTAAATCTATTTGGAACTCACAACATGAACACATCTCCGTGGACAGGTTTACAAGTCCATCCATCTTATTGTCTTTAACTTCGAACTCCACTCGATTGATAAGTTTAACCACAAAGTGATGTGCATCATTGAACCATTTTCTCAACTGCTTGCAACCCAGGGGTTGAGGGGTGTGGTCAGCTTAATGGCCTCATCGTACCAGTCATGGAACCAACGCTGGAACATGTCTTTGGTGAACTCGATCCAAACAGTGATTGGCATTTGTCGTTCATGCTTCAAGCATGAGTTAACACATTTCACAATGTTGGATGTCATCATTTAGTATCGCTTTGCCGGTGAACAGGCACGTTCCCATCTCTTAGGGCTTATTCTCATAAGGTCAGCGTGGGCTCTCGCATGAATCTGCTTGAGCTGGTTCATATGTCTGTTGAAATCGGAAACCTTATAGCAATCTAGAGCAAGGGTGAAAATCATAGAAACATCGTTACGCTTGAACTTGTTTTTAAAGTTTTTCTTCAAGTGGTACCCGCATAAACATTAGTGCGCTTCTGGGTATGCATTTTGGATTGCTTTCTTAATGTCGAGATGCTGATAAAAAAAGAACATAGTGTTTTTAGGACAACTAACCGCATCACCCAGGTTGCTAAGAAACCACGTCCACGAGTCTTCCTCCTCAACATGTCTAATGCCAAATGCAACTGGATATACGTATTTGTTCACATCTTTGCATACAGCGACAAACAGAACACCCTTGAACCTATCTTTCAGATGTGTCGCATCAATTATAACCGTAGGACACATTACATCCCCAAACCCCCGAATAAAAGCCCCGTATGCCTATAAACAATATTTGAATCTTTCTGCGTCATCAGTAGCCACTGTAGTGACTATGCCAGAATTTTCTTGTTCCAACATATAAAAATATGAGGGTAGTAGTTGAAATGACTCCTCCGGGGGATCGAAAACAAGCCTCTCCGCATACTCCTTCGCTTGCCAAGCCTTACCATATAAGCATTCCAATCCCCACTAAACCCTCATCTCATAAATTATGCCTTTAGGTCTCAATGCTACACCATTAGCCTGAAGCTTGTGTGACATAAGTTCACCAATTATCTTCGCACTCGCGGTTACAAATCGCCTTTGCCAACCATTGACAGTACATATGTGTACTTTGTGGAACGTCTGAACTTGCCAATATTCTCCTCCTTTAGGTAACTTTGTTGCACGCACACTGAACTTGCATCCCTTATCCTTGCAACCAACCTCATAACGAGCTTTACATGACCTTTTACTCTTATCCCAAACCGCTTTTTTAGAGCTAACATATTCAAAGCTCGTTTCAACTCGACCTTTGAGAAAAATATTCTTCCTTTGTATAAGCGATCATCGGCACATGTCGACTCCTTAGTTGTAATTGTTTGAAATGAGAACCTTTCTTCACCTAGAATTACCCATGTATGAGATATCCCTCAATTTCCCCTTTCCTGATAACTGTCATGGAGCAATGTACCAGGGGAACGAATCTGTTTCTAATCAGCGATGGGGTTATTGTATATGGGGTCATCACATTGAACATTTCCTACATCAACACCTCCAACAGGTTCGTTTCACCTTTAACATTATTGCAAATTGGAATGTCACTGTCATAAAGCCAATCCTCAGCTGAACTCTTATCATGCCATTCATCAGGCCCATCATCCGAATTGTCACCAAATCTATCTTCACCAGTAAGGAACAAATCCTCATTTCCCTCACCAGATACAGTATTGTCCTTGAGCATCGCAGTGTCACCCTCTAACATCATAGTGTTATCTTGAAGTGTTGCATTCTCATTTGAAAACACCATTACACCCTGTACAGTTTCACCCAATCGTTGCATTTGTTGGACACAAGTAACTAATTGGTTCGATGCACATCCTGATCAAAATTGTGTAGCCAACTGTTCTGTGAAAGTCCTGTGTCTACCAAGCTACACAAACTCTTGTGCATATGTTAATTGCCATTATTGTGGATTACGGACCGAATGTTGTGGTATATGTGAAGCATTGTATATCTCATTTTGATTGAGCTGATTACCATATTGTTCAGCTTCTTCATGTGACATAACATTTGTTTAGCGTCCATTAATGCTAACATACATAGCCAGAACATTCCTCTGTTCTAGTAGAATTAATGCAACATCCTCATCATCCTTGATAGTTAGCTATGATAGCTCTCCGGGTGTACTGATCAATGCATGTAACTCAATCTCGTCAATTTTTTAGTTTACCCCAACAACATCTTCAACTAGCTTCATCAATCCCATAAACGACAAATCACTCCTAACCCCCCACATTCGTGACTCACCACCCTTGTAAATGCCATCCACCCATTGACCACTGTGTTTTATCACAAGTCGCACAATTGGAACCCCATTGAAATTTTGAAAACAATAATAATTTGTCAATCATTTAACACATTACATGACATGCTATGTTCTAGAATTTGTCAATCATGTTGTAACACGCCATGCATATAATGTAAAATGTGGTACACGCCATGCATGTAACGTAAAATGCGGTAACACACCATGCATATAACGTAAAATGTGGTAACACGCCATGCATATAACGTAAAATGTTGTAACACGCCATGCATATAACGTAAAATGTGGTAACACGCCATGCATATAACGTAAAATGTGGTAACACGCCATTCATATAATGTAAACTATGGTAACATGCCAATCACTATAATTATTGTGTCCGTCCTTACACGAACTAGCCTAAGATACCCATGGAGTGTGACATGCCAATCAGTGTAATTACTGACTCGTTACACGAGCTGCTTTAAAATAACCAATGTCGTGACATGCTAAAATAACGTTAACACATGTTATAGATGCATGGCGTGTAACAACTCTGGGCAATGTTTCTAATCCATGTTCTAATTTACACCAAATGTTTTAGAAATTTAAGTGTTGCAGAAATAAACCCAATAACATACCTTGATGTCATCTCTACTATAGGGTCTGTTAATCTACGACAATATGGCCAGATGCTGAGAGATAGACCACAACCCCGATGACGATGGTGCTCAACAAAGAGTTGACAGAGCTCATACAGTTCAGAGAGTTGATGACGATGGTGCTCAACAAAGAATTGACAGAGTTGAGACAGTCAGAGAGCTGAGAGAGAAATATGAGCGAGCTCAAACAACTGAGCATTTATTTATTTATTTATATTTTCTCTCTGGTAGGAAGAAGATATCGAGACCCTAATTTGAAACAATGTTCTTAAGGGTATTTTGGTCTACTCATGCTTTTTTTTGGCTAAAAACAGATAACTTTGTATGGATGGTTATTTCTGAAATCATCTTATTAAGAGGTCCATTTCTCACAATTTTCTCAATATTAAAACTAAGGTATACTTTTAATGCTTTTCGAATTGTTTCCTCTAGAATGTTTACAAAAGGTTACTAAGTGAAACCACATCAGAACAGATGGAGAGTCAAAGAATAAGAGAAGAATGGAGATTGAAAAGGAGTGGTGCAACAGTGAGCAAGGTATCTACAAATCGGACTTGGAGCAATAGAATCCCGAAGAGCATGGATAAATGGAGAAGTAACTGTTTTTCTGTTTTTGTTGGGAAAATGCCTTTTCATGCTTCTCGTTTGGATAGTAAAGACCTTTTTGGAAGATTTGGTAGAGTCATGGATGTCTTTGTAGTGTGCCCTTCTTTTAGAAAGAGTTGGAACTCGACGTACGCCTTTGTCATATATTAGTATGAATCGAAAAACCTCAGAGATATGAAGAAGGCTTTTCCTTAAGTTTGTTGGGTGATGCGATTAAGGTTTCTTTGGCCAATAAAGATAGGAAGCTTCGTGGATTTGAACCTTTGCTGAATCATCAGAAGACTCCTTTGCTTTCTAGTGGTCAGGATTTTCAACCTCTTCAAATCACTGATAGCCTCATTTCCCCTTCTCAAATTATATAAAGAAGTTCTTACTGGAGATGCCAGAAATGGAACTATTGTTTAAATGGGTTCTAACAATTTTTGTTCTCCCAAAGAGTTGAAAGATGATCTGACATTATAAGGAAACATTTGCAGGTTGATGGTGTCCTTATCTGATATGCAATAGCTAGACAAATCTTGTTGCTAGTTTTCTTAGACAAGATTTTCAACTAGGTCTTGTTGAGCCTCGCCTTTTTAAGCAAAAAATTTGGGTTCGTCTCCATCTTCTTGGCAACATAACAGCTCTTATTACATTCTTTAACTCTCACTAAAGAATGATCTGACATGTTTGAATTATGGTTTTCATCTATTTCTCCTTATGATCAGCATTTAACCCCGACCCCAAGGAGAATTTGATTTCGATTAAGGTTGAAAGAATTCTAATTCATCTCTGGAGTGTTAATGTTTTCAAAGCTTTATGGCATCATTGGGGCTCGTTTGTTCATTGGACAAAGCCACAACTGTTGAGGAATGTTTTAATTTTGCATGTCTTCTCATTGTTGTTCCTAAAGTTGGGATATTTCCTTTTTCATCCAAAATATTACTAACGGATGATGCTATCTCTTAAATTTTTCTCAGTTAGTTGTGAACGATAAGGAATTTGAAAGAAAAATTTCTATTGCTCTTTGTGATCTTTCCCTGAGTTGGTCTTCCTCTAGTTATTGTTGGATGCTGATCTTGATTGTTGGTTTGGTAAATGCAATGGTGTTAAAGATTTTGATGGCGCCATCTCTTCAAGAGATCGATCACGTAACTCTAACAAGAATCACATCAATAGTGATGCCTTTTGGGATTCCTCAACAAGACTTTCTTCCCCAACTCTTGCTTTGGGAATTAAAGTATCCAATGAAGTGTAGTTCCCATGCAAAGAGCTGTTAGATTCGTGTCTTGAAATGAGAGATTCTCTTGCAAAGAAGTTGGAAGGTCAAGCTAACATCAAAGGAAAGAGCCTTGATCTTCCCGTGGGCCCTTCTTTCTTCTTGGATGGGCCTATCTTCATCTCTTTTTGACAAATCTAATGGTGTGGAAGAGCCCAATTCTAAGTTAGGCTTTAACTCTAATTTGGGGCTTTCCCTTGCTGACTCTAGTTATAAAAGCTCTAGCTCTTTTTCAGTTGAAACCTCTTTTTTCTCATTTTGGGCCTTTTATCCCTTCTCTTCCTTTCTCTTCTAAAGCTATAAATTTGGGTAAGAAATTGAAGAATCAAAAGAAAGGCAAATCTAGAAAGCTTTACAAAAGTGGTTGGGAAAAAAAAAAGCTGGTAAGATGCCAAATAAAAAAAAAATAATCTTGTAAGTTCTCTTACTACGATCATTGATATTGTCCCTTTTAAGTACAAAAATTTCTTCTTCTGAGCTTCCTCCTAAATCTTTGGTCTCCATTTCTCATGATGCTGATTCTCTAGCCCTTTCGATGTGTGATTCTATGCCTCCTCCGTTGGATACCTTGGCCGATAAAGATAATATAGTGGTCTCCCTTACTTGCCTAGTTCTCCCAATTTCCTCTATTCCTCTTCAGCGTTCATTTGCACCACTTAATTCTTCTTCTCCTTGTTTGTCTCCTGATCAGAATGTTAATGCAACTACAAAGAATGGTTCTAGGATCTTAGAGGACCCTGTTAATCTTTTTGACACCCCCATTGTTGCGAACAATGGTTATAACAACAACTCTATTTTGCGGTTTTCTTCTAGTCCTAATAAGAGAAAGAATTATCTCTTGGTTCAAAAGTTGTATGTTTCAAAGAAAAAAGGGAAATAGGGTTTTGGTAAAAGGAGAAGGTAAAAATTAATGAAGGATACTATCAATGTATTGAGCAAATTTCAATCCCCTATCTCATCTCTTTTGGACTATACTGTCTTGAATGAGGATATAGTACATAAGAACACTATTATCAAAAAAGAAGTCGTTAAGTCCCTAGATATTGCTAACAATCTTGGAATCCTACTCAATGACCGTAATCCTCAAATTATTCATGCTTTGATTGATATTGAGACCTATAAAGATCTTTGATGGGTTGTTGTGTATTTTTTGGGGTTTTTTTCTGCAATGATTTTATTTTCATGGAATGTTAGAGGAACAGAGTTGAAAAAAAAAGCTTTGTTAGAAGAAAAATTAATTCCGTTAATCTCAATATGGTTTTTCTTCAAGAATCGAAGCTTAAATCTATCAATCCTCGTGTTTAGGCAATATGTGGAAAACAAGCAACATATCTTAGGCTTTTATTATTCCAGATGGAGCTTCATGGGGGCTTATTTCTAGTTCATAGGATTCCTTATTTTCTTGTGACTCTTGTATTGAAAAGAAGCACTTTATTCTTTTGATTGGTTCGTTGAAAAAAGATAACAGGAAAATGGGTTTTGGCAACATTTATGGTCCAAATGATGAGGTTTAAAGATTGTCTACCCAGTTAGAATTAACTGAGATTATTTGTAGCTTTGATTTTCCTTGGTGTTTGGGAAGAAACTTCAATGTTGTGCTTTCTCAAAATGAAAGATTTGGTTGGTTTGGTAGTGAAAAGCTATTCATCATTTTTAGGATTTCATTAATTTTATTAGATTCTCGGATCTTCCTTCTTTAGAAACAATTACACTTGGTGCAACTATAGAGATTCTCCATCTTTTAGCAGGTTGGATCATTTCATTTTCAATCTTCTTTTTTATCCTAACTTGCATGATCTGGTTCAAAGGTGTCTTTCCTCTTCTTTTTAGGATCATAACCTAATTACTCTCAATGATGGTTTGAATAGTTGTGGTCCTAGGCGATTTGGTCTATTCAACTTTTGGCTTGATGAATTTAGTTTTCAAAATTTGATGAATTATGAATGGGATAATTTGAATAAAGGTTCCAAGAGTAGGCTTCCTTTTTAGGAAAAACATAAAATCTTTGAAGCCCAAAATCAAGCTTTGGTAGCATTTGACTTTTGGAAATTTAGGGGATAAAATTTCTGGTTTAGAAAGCGAAATTCAAAGGAAGCTCTATGCCCTTCATATTGATTCAAATAATAAATCACTAAAAAATGATTTTGTTTCTTTCAAAGCGAACTTGCGGAGCTTTTATAAGGTTAAGAAACGTTCTTGGCATCAGAATGTCACATCCCATTTTTGTGGTGGGACATAACTGACGAATGAACCCAAACGAGAATAGCCCGTTAGGTTCAAGCAAGCCTCATTCCACTTATTCATTAAACATCCATCATCATATGCAGAAGCATAAATTAATTATCCATAAGCATACATTGTCAAAACATGCATGCAACCATAAGCAACAATACATAGTTATGGAACATCACAACATAAACAATGTAAGTGCAATCATCTCATATATCATCAAAATGCCATAATCTCAAGCACAATGTCATATAAACATTTATCAGCACCCTCAAGTTCCCATGTAGGGTCTCAAGCCATTAGTGAACATTTATCCACAACATTCATAAAGTAAAGTGCCAAACATTGGCTACATCAACTTAACATGCTCAATATCCATAAACATAATTGTAAAGTAAAGATCGACTCATCAGCAAAACATGACCCGACTTGCTAGGCATCAAGTAGTTGCTAAACACCTACCAATGAAGAATGAATGAATCATGTCTCTGTGACACTGGCTACTAGTAAGAGAGTGTTATCCCTGATTGACAACAAAAATAAATAGAGAAAATAATGTATGAGTCACAAAGACTCCGTGAATGGATATGAAGAAAGGGACAAGCTAAGGGGGAGAGTTTTTTGTACCTATGCACTTGCAATCACATGCCATTCATAAAACCTTTTAACATTTCCATATAGTTTATGAAACATGGTATTTAAATACATTTTAAATAACATTGCATGGAAAACAAGTTTCTAAAACTCTTAGGAAATTATTTGCCTTTGAAAATCCTTGAAATCATACATAAAAACTCACATCTATCAAGCATCTATTAATAGATAAGGGGAATCTGTTGATAGATGGAACACAAAATATTTCCTATAGCATTCTACCCTCTATCTACTGATAGATGACCCTCAATTATCAATAGATCAGTATTGTAACTTACTCTGCTGGGTAAAATCCTATGCATAATCATTCCATACGTCCTCCTATCTCAAAAGACTATTCCTTAGGCTAAGGTTCTATCTAACCAAGCCAATATCACCATAATCTATGGTGAATAACATCATCAATAATCATTCAACCATAGCCTAAGCATTCCAAGGTACAACACATCAAGCAACACTCATTCAATCATGACTTAAACTCATTAACATTTTTATGTATGAGTAAATCCACCCTATTTCGATGAATAGTGGTTCAAACCTCACTATTTATAGGTAATGTGCTGTGTGAATGGCATGCTGCCTCACCCACAACCAGTCGAGTGGTCCCACCTCACTTAGACGAGTAGTGGACAAAGTCTTCACTACCATTTAGTTCAACTCGCATTAATGATCATCATAGTTGTGTAAGTGTCAAATCGACCTTGCCCACTATCTTCAAGTGGTCCCACCACACTTAGGTGAATAGTGATCAACCCCCACTATCATCATAAGATTCCTCAAGCTTAGGATCCTTCTCATCCTTAGTTTACATCAGAAAAACGTAACATTTTCATAAATCATCATCATGTTTAGCCCATAGTGTATATGATTATCTCAACACATACATCTCATGGCATGCGTTTCATAATCTCATAAATCATTCACATGTGTAGCCCATAGTGTACATGATATATTTAACACATACAACTCATGGCATACATGTCATAATCTCATAGTTCAGCCACATGCTTAGCCCATAGTGTACATGACATTCTCAACACATACATCTCATGGCGTACATGTCATAATCTCATAGATGGAACTCATACATTCATCATACTTTACATGCTACATCATGCCAAGCATGTACATCATACCATTTATCTCATTTTGAAGGAAAACATTTGAAAGGGTTTGTTCTCCCTTATTGAAAAATAATACATAGTAGAATATTTAAATACATAGTAAATTCATAAACACTTTCAAAACCTTTCCATACAATCATCTAAAAAAGATACAGTTTCAAATCAAATTTAAAAATCACTGGCTTTTAAATCCTTTGAAATCATTAATTCAAAGCCAATAGAAAAATCCCTTACATTCAATCCTTTGAAAGACATCCTCAAATAATGATTCCTCATGCATCATTAAATCATCACACTAAAAATCATGCTACTTTACCATATTAAAATACTTGAAAAGGTGTATCCACTAGCCTAATTAGAGATTCTACCTTTAGCTTCAATCCCAACTTTTTTTTGGTGATTTCCTCAAAGTTTTCAACCATTCCTAACATACAACAATCATCATAATCATTACTTAGACTATTGATCTTGTAATAATCATTCTAGGTACTTTCAAAATTATTTGGATTCAGCTAAAAATAATTCTCTAATTAGACTTGCTGCTACTTAATATAATAAATGCTTATAAACCAATAAATCCTTTATCTTTACCTTAAGTGAGCTTTGATGCTTTAAAAATCACAAAACCATGAGCTTTAAAAATCCACAAAATAATTTGGGTAGCAAAACCATATTTTCAGAATCTAAAAATCAAGATTTAAAGATTTCAAAGTTGAAAACTGTCATTTTGTTCATAAAAGCTCAAAACCAAGTTTAAAACCATAAAAAATGGTGATTTACATTGAAAATGTGTTAGAGAAAGCTTAAGGTTGAGAAAATACCTTGTAAAAATGGCTAAAAGTTGCCAACCCTCATAACATGTGAACTATTTATATTTTGGAGTGTGAAAATACCATTTTGCCCTTTTTATTGTTGTGAAAACAATGTCATCTCTTAATAGATTGAGACCATCTATCTACAGATGTCCTTTAAGGGTCTTTTAAAAAGCTCTCTAATTGCTATCTATTGATGATGGACACATCTATCAATAGATTTGGCCATCTATCCATAGATGTTCTCATTGCTCTTTTATGAAAACCTTTCTAAGTTGAATCTATCGATAGATGAAGAATATCTATCAATAGATAGGCTCTAGTAAGCAAAAATAAATATTAGAAACTTGTCCAATTGGACTTCTTTTAACACCAAACTTTGTAAATCATCTTTATGCATTAAAACATGAATTTTTCCAAGATTAAAACTTAGTTTTGAATATTCAAAACATGAGACATGCATGCTCACCTAACGATTTCTTAACTTAGCATCATACATCAAGGTGGATGTCATGACCTAAACCCAAGGGTTCGTGACCGACACACGAGTCCAACAAGCAAAGCCTGCATGACTCAAGCAAGCCTTAGTATTTCAAATCAAAATACTTTCACATATTGTTAGCCAAGGTATTTCACATTAGAGACATTCATAAATATAACTTAAATTCAAATACAAAAAATTATCACTAGCACATTGTTCATACATAATTCTTAACACAATTTCATAAGGCCACACATCGACCATCAAGCAAGTTTGTATTTTAAAAACCATACACAAATTTAAATGGCATGTTCTGCCTACATGCATAACAATTAAGTTGAACACCATAGGTGGAAGGTCATGACACACTCAGTAGAGTGGACGTGACAGGATGAGGACCTACTAGATACCAAAACTGATTTGTCAATGGATGACCCTTACTATGCAGTCCTATGGCCTATTTATCTGCACATAATACAATAAATGGGTGACTCATCTAACACTCAATGAGAGGTGCAGATAAATCAAATACCCATATAATTAACAATATACACATATATGTATATATGCACTGCACTATCAGTGCAACCAAATGTTTTAACAAACATCTCTAATGTCAAGGGCATATCAATCATCCTTAAGAGACTCCACAAATGGTGTGTATTACTAGGTTTTTTATATTCAAAGCCATATCAAAGTAAATATCTATAGGTGCATGTTAGTTGCCAAAGTATCATATTAATTTCAAACTTCTCTTTGCTTATCTAACGCTATGTCATATCATTCACAACTCAAATCATAATCGTAGAGTGGTCCTCCCCTATACATCATCACATCATGCATGGTGGCCAACCAACGGAGTCAAATCACGCTCAGGACTAAATCGTTAGCAGAAAGTCAAATCAAGCACTTGCCGGAGCAACAAGTAGAGTATTAAAGTCATCATCTAGAGTAATCTCCCAACGGATGGCATTATAACATAATCATCATCTAGAATAGTCTCAACGGATGGCATCATAAACACAATCATCATCTAGAGTAATCTCAATGGATGGCATCATAGTACGACAGGTGTGAAACCTCAACCTTCATAGACGTGTAGCGGAGGTAGACACGATAACGTGGATTAGGGGTTATTCTATCATTTTCTTGGTGAGCTCCTAAAAGTGGGTTTTTCTAATATTATTAAGGTCTAAGTAAGCCTAAGGAATAAATGAATGGTGTATATAATAGTAAAATAAATGAAAGAAATAGAAATAATGATAATTTCCATAATAGGGTCAAAATGGTCATTTTGGGTTTTGGGTTTAAATTTCTAAGTTTTCATGAACTCGGGTGCCTCTAATCTATTGTGGACCTGTGAACAGTGTCAAAAGAGTAAAAATTTTGAACCAAATAGAAGAAGAAGGCAAAGTCAACTATTGAATAGCATTTTTGTAAATAGTTGAAACTTTAGTCGACCTAAGTATAAATATCTCATTTTTTTTCCAACACATTCTCCACATTTTCAGCAGCTTTTTCTTCTTCCCTTTTCTTCTCCCCATTTCAAGCTTCCCATCTTCCATGGAAGCCATCCTTTGAAACCTCTATACCTTTTTCATGGTAACTCCAATTCTCACGTTTTTATACACCTTTCTATATGATTTTCCCTGCTCTTTCACTATTTTACCTTAAAAACTCTCAAAACTCCTTCCTCAGCACTTTCTCTCACTAGTTGAATGTTTTAGAGAGAGAGGGAGACTTTCCATAATAGCTTGAAAAAGGAATTCAACTACAAATCCGCAAAGGTGAGTAATGAGTTAGAGTTGATTTTTAAGTTGTTGATGATGGTCAATAATTAAATTATAGACTATTTTATTTCTGAAGGTTATTTATTTATTTCAAGTGTGACTAGAGTAGTGTAAGTAAATAGCCAGTCAAATGGTAATTGGAAGCTAGTTAGGAATAACTAGTAAAACTTAAGTTAGGAAACAACTTTTGGAATAATATTCATGTAAATTGAGTTGGTGTGATGCTATTGTGTGTGATAGGTTTCAACGAGACCCTACATCTCCACTTGGAGCATTAGTGAAAGTTGGAGTCGATTAAAGAATCAACAAAGACAAGTGAGTGAACTTGCATTAAAATGTTTTTGGGTAAATGCATAAGTATTTGATTGAATCACTTGAAATATTTTATTGGTATTTTCTTTAAAATATGCATGGGAACAAGCCCTTAATGAAACATTTTTATATTGTGAAATGTGAAAGGTGATGAATTCATGCGTTCCTATATTATGATGATATGTATGTTATGCCTTGAACAATAATGTTGTATGTTAATTACAACCGAGCATGTGCGGTGTGGAAGTGCACATGCTGGTATTGATGTGGTGCGGGAGTGTACATGATGATATTTGCCATGTGCGGTGTGGGAGTGCACATGACGGTATTAGCTATGTGCGGTGTGGGAGTGCACATGATGATTTCAGCTATGTTCAGTGTGGGAGTACACATAAGTTGGTGAGCCGATAGCTGTATACGTGTTTACACATACCATAGAGAGGTTAGGGAAAATATTATGTGATTGCATTGAATGTTGAATGTTGAAATTGTTAAATACTTCCAAATTGATTTTCATTGCAGCAAGAATGGATTTTTGTTGTAACAAGAATTCTTCTAACTTAATTGCCCTATTTCTCGCTGCAGTGCAATTTCATTCTCGCTGCAGTGAGAAACTCTCGGTTGCTTAGGGGCTTGACCCAGTCCTGGTTTTCACTGCAGCAAGAAAATCTCGAGTGGTTCTTGCCCAGAATTTCGTTATAGTGAAATTGTATTCTCGCTGCAGCGAGAAACTCTCTGCCTTGCTTGGATATTTGCTATAGTTTTCACTTTTTAAATTCATTGTTGGCTATGGACCTTTCAACACTAAGGGATTAAGTAATCAAGGGTTGAAATGAGGGGTTTTAATAAGAAATTAAGCTAAATTATATTGTTTTTAACATAAGTGCATCATTTTTTCAAAAACTTTCCTTATCGTTTCCTTGTTCCCTTCCTATGTTCACTCACTTGATTTATATACACTCTTTTCAACTTCAAGTTTTCAGATTTAGAGGCAGTTAGGACCTAGATTGGGGTGTCCACTTATATTTGCCTTTTGGTAGGTTTCATGGCATTCAGTAGTCGTACCAGCACCCAGAGACACTCCGCTGAAAGTCAAGGGTCTTTTGCATGTGTACATGTACACTTAATGTAAATTGCTAAAACTTATGTTATAAACCACATATACATATTTTGAATGGTGATGCCACTATGAGTTGGCAATGGGTGACATTATTTTCAGGTAGTACAAATATAAATATTTGGTTGTCATAGTATATTATTGAAATACTTATAATTAAAAATTACGAAATGTGACTATGGGAATGAGTGATGAAATAATGGACAGGACTACATAAAAAGGCTTGCTTGGGCTTAGTGGGCTGTGCCTATTGGGTCCATGTGCCGGTCATGGCTCAGAAATTAGGCTGTGACAACAAGCAAGAATCACAAGTGGGATTTCTATCACAGCCCTTACTTTCCACCATTCTTGCAAGCATATACATAGTCACAAGGTGTAGCACTCCAGTCAACTACAAATTAGATCAATGTCCGAAATTCTCTTCATTGGATAGAATACAATTCACAAGTGAGACCATCATGCCTTAGGTATCACAGATACTGCATATCATATCAATAATTACTTTTAATGAGCTTCAGACATTTCAAGCTCAAAATCTCATCTATGTTCCTTTAAATCTTTAAGGCATCAAACATTAATAATCCTCCATGGGGTGCAGTGTCTAAAGTAAGCTACCATTAGACATCTATTACATTCACTAGGCCTCCTAGTTTAGGCTCAACAACATAGGCCACTATATGGCTTGCATTAAGGCACACACAATACATAGCACATATATATTTTGTTCTTTAGCCTAGGCACATTCATCTAGGCAATTATACACATACAAATTATTTTAGTACCATGGTAGTGCATTAACAATGTGATAAGCATTACATGTTTTTAAATAAAACCCACTCACAATGACAATCAAAGGTGTTCCCATAGTCGAATTCCAATTCTCAACCTCCAACCATCCTCTAGCTCACTAACGAGTCAAATAGCTCGATTTCCCTCTTATAACACATCAAAACATCAAATTAATAATTATTTCCTAGCTTTGGAAATTATCCAACTTTTCAAAAAATGATCCATTTCATAGCAATCCAATATTCAAGCTCAAATTATTCAACAATGAGCTAAATCATTACCTTAGAAGCTAGATTGCCCAAATTTAAACTCCAAATTCTAGCAAATCGAGGGAGATTCACCAAAGTTGGAAAAATCAGCTTTTGAAATTATTAATCGATTAAATCAAAAATCAATCGTTACAAAATCTTACCTCTAAAAGCATTTCTCAAGCTTCAATCTACTCTAAATAGCTCTCAAAATCTATGTAGGGGTTATGGTTTTGAAGGGGTAAAGAGAGAAAAAGGTTTGGGTTTTTGTTTTAAACGGGGTAGAATGCCGAAAACCACTTTTATTTTTGCCAATACCCAATGATGTATCGATACATTTGGGAATGTATCAATACATTTGCATGGGTTTCGACTAAATCTATCAATTCATTGGGCAATGTATCAATAGAAATCAAGCAGAATGTTCACTATCCTAAATATATCAATACATGGGGAAATCTAACGATACTTTTTTTCCCTAGATGCTCTCTATTTCAAATCTATCAATACATTAGGACAATGTATCAATAGATGTTCATACCAACTCAACTCTATTAATACATCTTGAATGTATCGATAGAAAATTCCCTATATGCCTTAATTTGTTCTTCTTGCCAAGTATATATCAATACATTGGAGAATATATCAATACATTTTTCCCTGTAGGCACATTTTCAACCTTCCAAAGTTCCAAAAATCCAAATTCAACACACCAAAACCATTCCTGCTTAAATCACTATTCACATAATTATTAAAACTCATATTTCATACATATATCCTCAAATATAACATTAAATTCAAATCAAAACATCAAGCTATAGGATTTATCAAACATTTTCATAAAAATTTGCCTAATTGTCAATATGCATACTTTCACACACTTGGCATACTTAACATGTAATCAAAGTCCTCAAGTCACAATATATTTCATAAATCATTCTCAATTGACTTAGTTTCTACCAAAAATTGAGAGTGTTATAGTGGGATTTCACATAGAGATCTAGAGTTAAATGGTTTCTAGATGGGATTGCAACACCAAGTCTTTTCATCCTATGGCATTCAATAGGAGGAGACCTAACTAGATTGATAAGATATTCATTGATGGTAATATATTGTCTGAACTTGGCCTTTAATAACTCTATTATATAGAGTTATTTTGTCACATTTTGGGGGCTTGAGTATCTAAGTCTTTGAGATTTTAGGTTAGAAATTAAGTATTTTAGTTATTTTTCTTAGTTAAGTTCAATTGCTTGTTGATTAGTTTAGTTTAAATTATTTGAGTTTAATTTTATGTTAAATTGCCTTAAATTACATTAAATTTAGTTGTTGCTCATCTATTTGATTTTTTTTTTAGGAAAATTGATGAAAAGGCCTTATTTGGTTTGACCCGTGCAAGTATGGTTAATGTTTCTCCTGCACATGTTTCAGTAGTTTTAGGATATCTTTCAATTTAGAAGTCCAAATCTGTTATTCTTAAACCATTGGAAAGATAAGAGAGAGGGCTACAACTTTTGTATTTACCATTTTGCCTAGATATGCCTGAAAGAAGGTGAAAAACACGTCACAAGATGAACTAGTGCAATAGAGATAGCATATGAGAGAAGCACCATAGCGCCACTTGAGAGTAAAGCACCACACCGCCTAGGAGACAAGACCGTAATGCCCGATGAGTTACCAAAAATCTGTTTTTGATGAGATTTTGGAAACTAAGTTTTTTGGAGCTTATTTAAAAGGCCTTTTTCAAAGGTTTTGAAGAAAGGAGGAGGTACCAAGCAATTTCTCTAAAAAAGGAAAGTCAAAACAAAGCAAGAAAGTAAGAGAATTTAATGAAGAATCAAGATCACAAAGCTTCAACTATTAGTTTTCTCTCTCTACTCTTGTGTTTTTCTTATTTCCTTGACTTGGATTAATGCTAATTTTCTTTGGATGAAGTTTTTACTAGATATTATGAGCTAAATTATCTTTCTAGGATTGTGGTGGATTTTAACATGTAATTTGAATATCTGTTTCTCTTTTATTTACTATGAATGGGTATAATTTTGCTTATTCAAATTTGTTCTTAATGCTTTTAATTGCCTAGTCAATAATTAACTACTTTGTGAATCTAATTGAGACTCGGCAGAGAGATTTTAGATTGAACTAAGATTTGAAGTGTGTATGTTCACGTCACTTAGGTGATTTGATTTGTGATTCAAGTAGACATATGCCAATTGCCATACATAACCAAATTAGGACACTAGCTTAATTAACTTAATTTAATTGATTTCTATGGACATATAGTAACCCAATTAAGTTAAGTATTTGTACAAGCATCTCAATGGAAACTTGTACATATCTTTGGATTTTAGGTTAGTAAAACTACCCACGCATATAAATAATAAGAAATGCTGATATCAGATGAATGAACCCATAATCCTAGGAGTTGGTATGTTGCCTTTCTCAAGTGAATTTTTAGTTTCTATTAATTTATTTAGTGTTTGCTTTAATTTAGTTTTAATTAATTTTCTAAAAAATCAAGTTACTTAAATAAGATTAGTTTGTCATAATTTTAGTACTTAGTGAAAAATTAAGTGTAAATCCTTATGGGTTATGATTCTGGACTTACTGTTTATATTACTTATTCGATAAGCATTCTTGTATGTGCAAAATCAATTGTAACCTTGTTTCTTAAATTTGTTGCCTTTTATTATGTGAATCAAATCAAAAAAAGAAAAAGATTGTTTTTGAGGTTTCAAATTTTCACTGCCTTTTGAATTCCTTGGACTCCACTTCTACTCTGTGGCTTGCAGAGTCATTCTCTAAATCTGAGGTTTGGATAGCTATTAAAAATTGTGACGGTAACTAAACGCCTAGTCTGGATGGTTTCAATATGTATTTCTTTAAAAATCAGTGAGGTAAGATCAAAGATGATGTGATGAATACTTTTTCTGATTTTTAACAAACTGGGTCTCTAAAGAAAAGAATGAATGCTTCCTTTTATCTTATTGATTCATAAAAAATCGAATCCAGAAAACCTCTCTGATTTTTGACCCATTAGTCTTGTGGGCTGTTGTTCAATTTTCTACTCACGCAAGTGCACGTATCGCAAAGATAATGTAGAGTGTCGATCCCACAAAGAATTGAATTAATCCTTATTGTTAACTACTAAAATTAACGCACCTTAATTTTATATAAACAATTAAACTTAAAAAGGAAAATTTTAATTAATAAACTAAAAACTAAAACTAATATATCAGCAAATTTTTCTTCTAGTGACTAACAAACTTAAGATTATGGTATTCCCTAATACTTCATCTGAATATTGTCTCTCTCTCTTAACTTAGTTTAATGGATTAAGTTGCTAACCTAGAGTCCTAAATTATTTACAAGTCTCTATCGAGTTTCTTATAAACATACCTCTCTCAATTAATTTACTATATGTCTATACAAGTTATATTGAAGAAAGATTCATTAAGTTTGTGTTCTAATTTTGGCTACATATGGCTTATAGGTGTATGTCTACCCTATATGCAAATCAAATTACCTTATCAACTAAGTGAATTTGATCATACGTTATTCTATTCAAGTTCTACCTAAATCTCCTTCGTCAAAGTTTAACATAGATTTCTAATTTAATCTAATTGGTGGTAAGGCGATTAGAAGCATTAAGAACAGAATAAAATAAACAACTTAAATCTATCAAACATAAGTAAAAAAGAGATAAATAATTCAAACTATATATTGAGTTCAATCATAATCTTAGATTAGTAATTTAGTTCCCCATCAAGTCACACATCATCATTGAATAAAATTTAAACAATAAAAACAAACTAAGAAAATAAAAGAATAATCAAAAAGAATAAACTCAAGAATTATAATCTTGATCTTCTAAGTCTTCTTGAATCTTTCACAATCTTATCAACTTCAATGACTTTATGGCTTGACTCTCAGTTTTCAATCGGTGTTTCCTTTCCTCCCTTTAAGTCTTCTGAAAGGTTGTTTTTATAGGCTTTGAAGTTAGGCCAAGTTGGGTGAAGAAAGAAGTCAATTTCGGCTAAGATTTCCTCATCAGACTATGTGAGTTACAAACTTGCCCAATTAATTAACAGAAATCGTAATTGCTCTAGGACTGCTACAATGCATCAAATTTGATAAGATTTTTTACCATCTTCCAGGATGAACTGGACAAAGCGATAAATATATAAGTTGTAGATTTTTCTCTTATCTTTCCAATAATTCAAGAATTGTTTCATTTAAAGCTCTGTAGAGAAAGTTATGGCCAAAATACCAAAACATATGTAGTGAAAGTCTGCACCTTGAAATTGCTCTCCTTCTTCCATTAAAATTCTTCTTTCATTAAACCTACAAAAGCACAAATAAATCAATAACAACCTATCTTAACCATATTAACACCAAATTAAGCATAAAATTAACCACGATTACATTGACTCATCTAAAATAACTAATTTAAAATAATTAAATAAAACCTACTAATTTTTATGCATTACTACAATAACTAAGCTAAATTATTATCAAAATTAAACTCAAATAACTCTATGTCATCGAGTTATCACACCCCCAAACTTAAGATTTTACTAGTCCTCAAGCGAAACATAGAAAAAAACTTAACTTACGAAAATCAAATTCAGTTAATGAAAACTAAAATAAATAGAGTCACTGCTACTACTATTACTATTACTACTAAAGATAAAGTGCACCAACTCAATGATTCTCCTTATAATTTCTTCAAAACTATGTCTATCAATCATTAACCTAAGGAAAATTATAGGCATCATTTAAATTCATGTTTTAATTCTAATGCAGGCATATTCTCGAATGGATTTTCGTGTGTGTGTGTAAAGTCTTTTACCAAGAATATCATGACATCCAGACGAGTTTATACCAACACAAATTTCAAAGTAGTACTAGATTTCCATAAGTTTGAAATTAATACTAGATTTCCATAGGTTTACTTTTCATCTCTCTTTCCACTAATGATTTCCATAGGTTTACTTTTCATCTCTCTTTCCACTAATGTAGCCCAATACAAAGTTAGGGATCAATAGGACTTTATAAAGCTTGTAATGTATAGCTATGGTCAAGGTATGATAAAGGATATTAATGTGGCTCAAATCACCCTAAGCACATAATTATTCTATGACTTATCTATAGAGTTCTATTTTCCTTTTCCTAGTACAGCTTTTCTTCCATATTTGAACTTTTCTTTCATTCAACAAACCTTTTTTTTTTTCACAATTTCACACCCCCAAACTTGTTTTCTTTGTATTGTAGGTTGTGGGGTTATTTTTCATATTTTGAACTTGTTTTTTTCTTTCACATCAACATCACCTTTCCACCTTTTTCAACATTTAGCTCAATTTATATTTCCTAAAATAATATACATGCTCAGGAGTGAAGGTTGCAAAATTAAAAATTTTATTTTAAGGTTAGGCTTAATTATTATGTAGTTAAACAAAGAAAAGGGAAATTAGGCTCAAAAGGGGTATACTAAGGATAAAAATTTAACAAGGTTGGCTTTTTAAGCTCAAACGGTCCAAAGATGGCCTAAATCATCTCCCAACTAAGTATTGCCTAAGATTTCGCCTCAAGTGAAAATCAAGCAAATTCTAGAATTCATGGCATAATCTAAAATTCACATCAATATGAACCTTTTCTAGATATTCACAATAATTCAAAGTAAAAGATATAGTACTCAAAATTATGGAAATCACATCCTCACAATGATACCTAAAAAAAAATTTAGCATAAATCCAAACAAAAACCTTATTCACCAAAAGCCAAGAATTCAAGACAACTAGTTATCATCATTAGATAAAAAAAAATATCATTGAAAAAATTGGCACAACTTTACTCTAGATTTCTAAAATTCAAACAAGAAATAAATTCATTTACCAACTAATCCTAAATTATTTATAAATCTAGATAAACATGCAAATAAAATTAAATCTCAAGCTTCCACAGAATATTCACCACCAAAAAAATAAATTCGCCCCCCAAACTTAAACTAAACATTGTCCTCAATGTTAGAAAAAATAAAGAAAAGGTAAAGAATACTCCCTTGATTATTGGATGAATTTTGTATAAGCTCTAATCCTTCTCTTCCTTATTGTCATCTTTCTCATTCACACTTTTTTTACACCTTTTTTCAAAATTTTTTTTGAAATTTTTTTTACATGAACCTGCACAAATTAAAGGGAGTGTTAATAAATTAATAATTAAATAAACAAATAATAATAATAATAAAAGAAAATAAGTTAGAGTGCTTGTGTTGCCTCCCATGAAGTGCTTCTTTATTGTCACTAGCTTGACTTTGGTTGAGGTTTGAGTTTGTATAGAAGAAGCTTGAGATATGAAAGTAGCCTCCTCCTAAAATGAGATTGTACTGCCTTTAAATCAAGATTTGATGCTTGCTTAACCCAAGGTGGTGAAATAGGCTGACTTTTATCTAACTTCTCAAATTGAGTTATTCTTGAATAATGCGCTTTTCCTATAACCTCTTTAGATAACTCATCAACTGTATCTAGAAAAAGAATGGGAGGCACATATAGCTTGACTTATGGTGATGTAGATATTTCCTCTTCTTGTTTAATTTCTTTATCTTGAACTTGATTACTAGAAGTATTTTCTTGATCTACTTTATCTCCATCATCTTGACGTCTATTATTGATGGCATTAGCTAGTTGACCCACTTGTGTCTCCAGATTTCAGATTGATTATGCCTGGCTTTGAAAGATGGCATTAGTCCTTGTCATGAATTGCATGAACATATCCTCTATTGAAAGCTTTTTCTCTAACATAGGAGCTCTAACTTGTGATTGAAAACCATTATGAAAAATAGGTTGTAATGAATATGTAGGACCATGATCATTACTCCATGCAAAATTTTTATGATTCCCTCTTGAGTTGTAATTGTTGGAGTATGACTTATTTTGTTGCCCATCAAAGCTTTCATAAAATTGCATTAATTCGTAATAAGCTAGACAACAATCACTTGAATGCCTATCTCCACAAAACTCGCATGTAACAAAAGGATTTTGAAAAGCATTATCACCCCAAGCATTAATTTTCAGAGACAAAGCATCTATTTGGGTGGCTAAAACACTAATTGCATTCAATGCATAATCACTAGCAACCATCCTAAGCACAAATTGTTCAGATGGCCACATATAGTTCATCATCTCAATCAAAAGTATCTAAAAATAAAAAGAAAAGTTTGAAGTAAGATTAAGAATGCTTGGTATCAATATTAGCAAGAAAGAATTAAAAATCAATTCCTCGGCAACAGCGCCAAAAACTTATTGTTCAATTTTCTACTCACGTAAGTGCACGTATCGCAAAGATAATATAGAGATGAGTAGCGTGTCGATCTCACAGAGAATTGAATTAATCCTTATTGTTAACTACTAAAATTAACAAACCTTAATTTTATCTAAATAATTAAAATTAAAAAAGAAAATTTAAATTAATAAACAAAAACCTAAAACTAATATATTAGCAAATTTTTCTTCTAGTGATTAACAGACTTAAGATTATGATATTGTGAGACCTTGATCTTTATAGACTTGTAACTAGGTGTAGACGCGATAAATCGGGTCAGGGGTAATTTCGTCATTTCTTCTAATAATCCCCCAGAAGAAAATATTCTAAAATTTTAAGGTCTAAGTGGGCATAAGGACCGAATGAATGATGTATAATAATGAAAACACGAAGAAAACTAGAAGTGACAATAATTTTCATAACAGGGGTAAAATGGTCATTTTACACCTGGAATCAAAATTTTCAAATTTTCGTGAACTTGAGTATTTATAGACTATTATGGACCTTGTCCCAGTGTCAAGAGAGTAAAAATGATTACACCAAGGATTGGAGGAGAACAAGCCAACTTGCTAAGGGCATTTTCGTAATTTTAGTAGAGATTGGATAAGCTTTGGCTATAAATATCATCTTCTCCAGCAGCTTCTTCAATTTCCAGTAGCTTCTTCTTCTTCTTCCTTCCATCTCACGTTTGTTTCCCCGTCCATGGAAGCTTGTTATGAAACCTCCATAACCTCCATCAAAATAGCTCCAATTTTCAAGCTTTTATGCCCTTTTGTATAGAATCTTTGTGCTCTTTCACTCTCTCACTTTAAAACCCTTGAAAGGTCTTACTTCCATACTTTCTCTCACTAACTAGGTGTTTTAGAGAGAGAAAAAGAGAACTTCTACAATAGCTTGGAAGAATTTTGAGAAGGAGTTTTATTATAATCCACCAAGGTGGGTGATGAATTAAGAGTGGTTTTAAGTTGTTGATAATGGCTAGTAATTGAAGAAATGAGTTGTGTTATTGCTGAAGTTGATTATCTATTTCTAATGTTACTAGAGAAGAAAAACTAAATAGCCAATCAAATGGTAATTAGAAGGTAGATAGAAAGGGCTATTGAAGTTTGATTTGAGAAATAGCTTTTGGAGCAATATTAATGTAAATTGGATTGGCTGTGATGTTGTTAGTGTGTGATAAGTTCTAACAAGGCCCCTCAACCCCAATTGGACCATTAGGGAAGTTAGAGTCGACTAAAGGTTTAACAAATACCGATGAGTGAACTTGCATCAAAGTGTTTTTGGGGAAACATATGTGTTGGGATGAAGCATTTAAATGATTTTATTTTGTTTTTCATCAAATATTGCATGGGAACAAGCCCTTGATAAATTGTCTCTATGTTGTGATATGTGGCTATTATGGATTCATGTACTACTGCATTATGTTGGTATATATATATATATATATATATATATATATATATATATATATATATATATATATATATATATGTGTGTCT
>NC_030859.1:7722878-7750833 GCF_000208745.1 Theobroma cacao | reverse complement strand
TATATATATATATATATATATATATATGTTGTGCATTGATAGTTGACATTGTGTGATAATCATAACCATGCATGTGCACGATTGGGGGGGATGCACATGCCGATGATGACGGTGGTGAAGGAGATGGATGGTGATATTGCCCCTGTGCACGATGTGAGGGGATGTACACGATGGCATTAACTGTGCACAATGTGGGGGGATGCACATGAGATGGTATACAAATTGATATATGTTTAGATATATATGTATATATATATATATATATATATGCAATAGAAAGACCATGATTGTAATATGTGATTGTATGGCATGATGAATCTTGAAAATTGTCCATTTTACTTGCAGCATTAAATGGATGTTTAGAACAAGGGAGGTCTCTCATTATTTAGGTGCCCTGCTTCTCGCTGCAGCGAGAAACGTTCTATTTTAGCTGCCTGCAACTCGCTGTAGCGAGAATGAGTTCTCGCTGCAGCAAAAAACTTTCTGTTTTACTGCTTGAATTTTGCTACAACGAGAATGGATTCTTGCTGCAATGATAAACTTTCTGTTTTGGCAGCCAAAATCTCGCTATAGCGAGAATGAATTTCGCTGCAGCGAGAAACTTTCTATCCTGCATGCTATCCTATTCGATTTTTGACATATTTTCCACTTCTTTAACATCATGGTTGAGCATGGATTTCCAACATTAAAGATTTAACTACTTAAGCTTGTAATGAGAAGGTTTGGTGAGAAACCCTCGGCCACTTAAGAAAAACCCTCTACCAGTTGACAATTCGAGCCAAATTTCACTACAGTGAGAATGCCTTTCCACTACAGCGAAGACCCGTCGTTTTACTTGTCTTGACTTGCTTGAATACTATTAAAGTTTTCACTCTTCAAATCCTTTGTTGTGCATGGATCTTTTCGTCAAGTGATTAACCCATTCAAGATTTAATGAGGGGTTTTAACAAGAACTAAACTAAATTGCATTATTTTGAAAATAAGTGCATCATGATTTCTTTACATTTTCCTTATCATTCGCTTGTTCCCTTCTTATGTTCATTCACTGGGTTTATACTCACTGTTTTCAACTTCATGTTTTCATATCAGGAGGCAACTGGTAACTAGGTCGAGGTGTCTTCGTAATTTCGTATCCTTGGTAGGTACCATGGCATTCTGTAGCCGCTCCTTCACCTTGGTCACTCCGCTGGAAACCCAGAGTCATTTTGTCTGTAAATATGTACATGTGATGTAAAGTAATAAGATGTATGCCTTAGACCCTATATGTATATTTTAATTGATAAAGCCACCATGAGTGGTAATGATTAATGTTATTTTGGGCTACTATAAATGCAGTTTTTGATTGTTATAACTAACTATTTAATTACCTAAGGGTCGAGATTATGAGATGTAAATGTAAGAATAGTTGACGGGATGATTAATAGGAATATATAAATAGGCTTGCTTGGGCTTAGTGGACTATGTCCATTGAGTCCATGAGCCGGTCATGGCCTGGAAATTGGGTCGTGACAGATATCCCTCAATACTTTATCTGAATATTGTCTCTCTCTTTTAACTTAGTTTAATGGATTAAGTTGCTAACCTAGAGTCCAAATTATTTACAAGTCTCTGTCGAATTTCTCATAAAAATACCTCTCTCAATTAATTTACTATATGTCTATGTAAATTATATCAAAGAAAGATTCATTAAGTTTGTGATCTAATTTTGGCTACGTAAGGCTTATAAGTGTATGTATACTCTATATGCTAATCAAATTACCTAATCAACTAAGTGTATTTGATCATACACTATTCTATTCAAGGTCTACCTACATCTCCTTCATCAAGGTTTAACCTAGATTTCCAATCCAATCTAATTGGTGATCAGGCAATTAGAAGCTTAAGAATATAATAAAATAAACAACTTAAATATATCAAACATAAGTAAAGGAGAGATAAATAATTCATACTACATATTGAGTTCAATCATAATCGTAGATTAACAATTTAGTTCCCCATCAAGTCACACATCATCATTAAATAAAGTTTAAACAATAAAAACAAACTAAGAAAATAAAAGAATAATCAAAAAGAATAAACTCAAGAATTATAATCTTGATCTTCCAAGTCGTCTTGAATCCTTCAAAATCTTCTCAGCTTTAATGCCTTTGTGCCTTGACTCTCACTTTTCAATTTGGTGTTTCCTTTCCTCCCTTTAAGTCCTCCGAAAGGTTGTTTTTATAGGCTTTGAAGTTAGGCCAAGTTGGGTGAAGAAAGAAGTCAATTTCAGTTGGGATTTCCTCATCAGACTATGTGAGTTGCAGCCTTGCCCAATTAATTAACAGAAATCGTAAGTGCTCTAGGACTGCTACAGTATGTCGAATTTGACAAGATTTTTGACCATCTTCCATGCCGAACTGGGTGATGTGGTTAACATCACAGTTGCTGGTTTTTCTCTTTTCTTTCTAATGGTTCAAGAATTTCTTCATTTGGAGCTCTGTAGAGAAAGTTATGGCCAAAAAACCAAAACATGTGTAGTGGAAGTCTACACCTTGAAATTGCTCTCCTTCTTTCATTAAACCTACAAAAGCATAAACAAATCAATAACAATCTATCTTAACCATATTAACACCAAATTAAATATAAATTAACCACGATTAGATTGACTCACATAAAATAACTAATTTAAAATAATTAAATAAAATCTACTAATTTCTATGCATTACTACAATAAGTAAGCTAAATTATTATCAAAATTAAGCTCAAATAACTCTATGTCATAGAGTTATCATGGGCAGTCTATATAAATTGGTGGTGAAAGTGTTGGCAACTAGGCTCAAGCAAATTATTGGTCCCATTATTAGTTAGACACAATTCACTTTCACAAAGGGTTGTCAAATACTGGATTTTGTTCTTGTTACCAATGAGATTATTGATATGATGAAGAAAGATTCCCATCAAGGTTTAATTCTTAAAATTGATTTTGAAAAGGCTTTCAATAGCACTAATTGGGATTTTCTTGATTTTATCTTGAAGAAATTAGGATTTGGGCCTAGATGGTGTTAATGGATAAATTCTTTTATCTCAATGGCCTCCGTTTCTATTCTCATCAACGGCACTCCCACTATTGTTCAATTTTCTACTCATTCAAGTGCACGTATCGTAAAGATAATATAGAGATGAGTCAAGTGTCGATCCAATAGAGAATTGAATTAATCTTTATTGTTAACTACTAAAATTAACACACCTTAATTTTATCTAAATAATTAAAATTAAAAAGAAAAATTGAAACTAATAAACTAATTACTAAACTAATACATCAGTAAATTTACTTCTAGTGATTGCCAGACCTAAGATTATGATATCCCTCAATACTTCATCTGAATATTGTCTCTCTCTCTTAACTTAATTTAATGGATTAAGTTGTTAACCTAGAGCCCTAAATTATTTACAAGTCCTTGTTGAGTTTATCATAAAAATACCTCTAGTAATTAATTTACTATATGTCTATGCAAATTATATTGAAGAAAGATTTATTAAGTTTATGCTCTAGTTTTGGCTACGTATGGCTTATAAGTGTATGTTTACCTTATATGCAAATCAAACCACCAAATCAACTAAGTGTACTCGATCATACTCTATTTTATTCAAAATCTACTTAAATCTCCTTTGTCAAGGTTTAACTTAGGTTTCCAATTCAATCTAATTGGTAACCAATCAACTAGAAGCATTAAGAACAGAATAAAATAAACAACTTAAATCTATCAAACATAAGTAAAAGAGAGATAAATAATTTAGACTACATATTGAGTTCAATCATAATCTTAGATTAATGAATTAGTTCCCCATCAAGTCACACATTATCATCGACTAAAATGTAAACATTAAAACCAAGAGAATAAGAGAATAACAAAAACATAGAAAAACCAAAGATTGTATTCTTTATCTCCAAATCTCGCTAAATCTTTCATCTGTGGCTCGACTCTCAAATGTCAATCTAGTGTTTCGTTCTCTTTTTCCTCATTTTTAAAAGTCCTTTAAAAGGTTATTTTCATAGGGTTTGAAGTTAGGTCAAGTTGGATGAAGAAAGAAGTCAATTTCAACTAGGATTTCAGACTATGTGGGTCACAGCCTTGCCCAATTAATTAACAGAAATCGTAATTGCTTTAGGACTACTGCAGTGTGTCAACTTCAATAAGAGTTTTTACCATCTTCTAGGTTGACCTGGGCAAAGTAGTAAACATTAAAGTTGTATATTTTTCTCTTATATTTCCAATGGTCCAAGAATTGTTTCATTTGGAGCTTTGTAGAGAAAGTTATGGCCAAAATACTACAATATATGCAGAGGAAGTTTGCACCTCAAAATTGCTCTCCTTCTTCCACTAAAATTCTTTTTTCATCAAACACCTACAAAAGCACAAATAAATCAATAATAACCTCTCTTAACCACATTAACACCAAATTAAGCATAGAATTAACTAAGATTAGATTGACTCAGCTAAAATAACTAATTTAAAATAATTAAATAAAACTTACTAATTTCTATGCATTACTACAAGAACTACGTTAAATTATTATCACAATTAAGCCCAAATAACTCTATATCATAGAGTTATCACCCACCAAGCAATTCAAGATGAATAGGGGTCTTTCCTAAGATGTCCTCTCTCCTTATTTCTATTCAATTTCGTCGATGAAGCTCAGAGTTCTATGATCAACCAAGTTGTTTCAATAGGTTTTTTGCAAGGTATCGACGTGGGTAGAAATGACCTAGTTATTTCTCGTCTGCAGTTTGCAAATAGCTCTCCAATGCTTGAAATCCTTATATTTTAATTTGGATGAGTGTAGAGAGAAAAGAGGGAAGACAGTGGCTGGGATTTAATAGAAAACACGTTTTTAGCCAAATAAGAAAAAGTCTGAGATTTTAGGGCTCTTAAATAAGTGTAAAAGTCCAAAACAACCTTATTCTTTTCAAGTTTATGCCTAATGTATCGGTAGATTTTCAAATCTATCAATACATTTAGTTCTATTTGAAATCTATCGATACATTTATAAATGTATCGATAGAGGTTCTTTAAAACCCTTTCTATATTTGATCTATTGATACATGATGAACATGTATCGATGGATTTATTGCAGAATGCACATTTTAAGTTCAAAATAACCCTTCTTTGGCCTTCCAATGGACCCAACTTTCAAATAAATATATTTGGTTATCAAAACATGAAGTTTCTAAGTCACAATGATCCATAATTCAAATTCAAAGACTCCAAATTAATAGCTCACCAAGTTAGATTACTATTCTAACTTTAAGTAAAAAGTGGAGTTTCACACAAAAAATACCTATAAATAAAATAAGGCAACATCCACTTTAAAGACACATGCACGACACAACTCCATAGCATAATGTTCAACATAAAAGCTTAAATTCAACTATTCAAGCCCTTGGCTTTTGTCTTTTTAATTCTTAACTACCATAGCTATTTGTCCAAGCTCTTAGAGAACCACCATTGTACTCAATTTTGTCTATTACAGACACTTGATATTCGATTTATCTGTAAACTCCTTAAGCGTTTGTTTATTCAATACAGGTAAACCAAGCACATTAGTTATCTAAATTGTGCAACATTCAACTTTCTATGTCTTGGTCATTTGAGCAATATATCTACTTTGATTCTATATTTGTTCCTCAGAATTATTACCTTGTTTTTCTAGTTAGCACTGTGATATATTTTGATATTTTAAGCCGGAAGATAGGTTGAATCATCTAATCCAATCTACCTAAAGATGTTTTTCAATCAGTTCATTTCTACCAACCATTTCGTCTTAGAAGCTGGATGTTATAAAGGTCACACTTTTCTATTTTTATCGAAAAATAACTTACATATCTAACAAAATTAGTGTAACAAAAAAATTTTTAACAATATTATAATATTATTTTAGTATTTTTATATTATTTCAATATTATAATTTCCTCTCATTGTCAATTCTTTCCATGGCAATCTCTATCAATTCAATCGCCAATAATTTCTTCTTCTTGCTAGTTTTTCCTTTCAAACTGTCAGTACAATTTGCGATAGCGAAATCATTTTATTTATAATTCTTCACACCTGACCGATAGTCTGAACATTCAAACTTAAGCCCTCCAACGGAATGTTGGTCTATTCTTGGGTTTATAGGCCTTCAAAAGGCCCATTATATGGGTCTATTAATCACTTTAAAGTTGTCTTTTCCAGAGCTTTAGGGCCTTTCGGCAAGTGGGTTAGGTTCATTGTGTTAGTCGGCCTAATATACTATGGGCCGTGAGCTTTTTCTTATTCAAGCTCAAAAAATCTTCTTCTAGCTTGATATGATTAAGCTTGTTGAGCTTCTAGCCGAGCTCAACATTCCGTAGCTCCGTGACTCAAGCCATTTTACAACAATTTAAAGCCTAATTGATTTAATGGTAAGTATATATAATTAGGATTGACTTTAACAAAATATATATTATCTCCTCTAGTAATTTTCACTTTACAAGATATGTTCTTTTTAGAAATAATATATTAAATTTTGAGTTTGATCAGATTGAAAGATTTTAAAATGGCCTACATATTTATGAAACATTTGTTTTTTCTTAATACACAACACTAAAAGTTCCCATTTTTTTCTTGGGGAATAGCTTAATACTCATTTTAATTTTGAGGCTGCAGTCTGCAAATTGTTTTTCTTCTTATTCAGAAATAGCTGCTAGCTCTCTGTTAATGGGCTTCTTAGGCTTCTTTTCATCTTTAGAGGCAAAAGGATTTGATCGCATTGTCAGATTGTCTGCTTCTCCTTCCGACATTTGAACCACAGATCTCATTGAAGGACGATCAACTGGATACCACTGAATGCACCGAAGTCCAACAATTGTAAGTTTCTTTGCGATCTTATGATGCCCTTCATCTTCGATATCAATTCCTAATTCTTGTCCTTTGTCTAAACGATTATAAACCCACTCCGGGAAGTACACTTGGCTTTCATTGGCCAATGTCACATCAATATTCTTTCTCCCTCCAACCATTTCAAGCAAGAGCATTCCAAAACTGTAAACGTCTGATTTGTATGAGACGTTTCCAAAGTTCCTACACAATACTTCAGGTGCAATATAGCCCATGGTTCCTCTTGCTGCTGTCATTGAAACAGCACTTTGCTCTTTGGAATACAACTTAGCCAAACCAAAATCAGAGATCTTAGGAGTGAAGTTTTGATCCAGTAAAATATTGTGAGGTTTGATGTCAAAATGGAGGATCCGTTGCTCGCAACCTTGGTGGAGGTACTCAATGCCTTTGGCTATGCCTAAAGCAATTTCATGAAGCTTCTCCCAACTAAGGAAACGATTCTCACCCTTAGCTGCAAATATGAATTTCTCTAATGACTCATTCGGCAAGTACTCATAAACAAGGGCTCGGTTATACCCATCAGCACAAAAACCAACTAAGCGAGTAACATTGACATGGTGGATTCTTCCCATTGAACCAACTTCATTAACGAACTCTTCACCATTTCCCTTGAAGTTATTCAGAACCTTAACAGCTACTGAAACATCATTGGAAAGTGTTCCTTTGAACACAGTACCATAACCACCCTGTCCAAGTTTTTCCTTGAATTGGTTTGTTATCCTCTTAATATCAGCATAGAAATATCTTGAGGGCTTAAGAGCTTTGTAATCCTCCAAAAACTGTTCGATCTTGCGTTGGCCCTCTTTCTCTTTTTTATTCAAGTGGTGCAGCCAACAGAGTCCAATGACACTCAATAAAAGGAGAAGCGATCCTATGGTTAAACCTGCAAATAACATGATCCTAGTCAGAGATTACAATGCTTCATCAGATCATTTCTTTTCTCAACATAAAATCAATGTATGGAACAACCATGTACCTGAAATCATTAGCTTCATTCTTGCACCTGGAAAACATTAAAAAATGATCAGCATGCTATATTTCTCAACATCAGTACAATAATCCTATATCATTACTCTATATATAGTTTCCCTTAAGTTTCTAAAACATTCAAAATTGATTTCGGCCCCGCAAATTAATGTTTAATTACAAGATTTTGAATAAATGATATTAAATCATAGGTAAAAAACAAGTATTGATTTAATATGAACCAAGCAATTTCTTGCTGGAACTGTAAGTTAAAGTAGTTGGTTTTCATGTTTAGTACCCTAATTTGGGAAGCCTAATTTATCCCATAATGTCAGTAATTTTTACATCAAAAAGTTCTACCTAACTTATTTTTGCTAATAGAAGAGAGCATAAACAAGGTATTTAGATCTCAAAATTTACAAATTTTAATTTATACACGAGGTTTATAATTTTTAGACAAAATTATAAATCAAAACTTCATTAAAAATTATTAATTGCAATGTATAATAATAAATATTTGATCAACTTTTTTTATATTATTTGAATAATAATTTATAAAATTATATGAAGCACTATAGCATAAATGAGTTTTAACAATACAATTTTTGCTGCACTTTCATTTTCGCATTTAGAATTATATTACTTCACATTATTATTTATTTCATTTAGTGTAATTATTTCACTTGATGACAATTTTTATTTCCAATTAAGAAGAAGCTTCATTTATTTCAATTTAAAATTTACAATTTGATTTAATTATAAAGATAAATATTTTATTTTGATTATTTATCAAAATTAAATAAAAAATATTATCAAATAATTTTTTAATCTTACGATCAACTAATCTTCTGAATTTATCAAATATTATTTTAATCTCTGTTTATAATATTTTTAAGACAATTCTAGTTCTGACAGCACTTTCTACGAAACAAGCTCTTAGTCGACGTAGATCACAAACTTTAAGTAAACGTCAAACTATCTTAAAGCCAAAATGACCCATTTCTCAGTCCCTTATTACTTCCCCAAAGTTGCCAAGAAAAGCACAAAATACTTAAACAGAAGATATCAAAATGACTCATATTTGTAATCTCCATTTACTTTTTATTTTTTGGTTTTTTTTTTTTTTTGGAATGAGATTATTATTTTTATATTAGCAAATAGATAATAAATATTTTAAAATCTAAAATATAATTTAAAAATTAAAATGTTAACATAAAAATACTTTTATTATTTTATAGTAATAATAAAATTATGTATAGGATTGAACCTGACTGACCCTGGCTTAGATTTCAAAGCATAGACCCTTTAGATCAGGTTTAATGAAAAAAGAAGAATTACGGGTGAACAACACTAAATTCATATTTCAAAAATACTTAAATATTTAATACATTGATTGACTCATTTTCTTTTAATTAAAAAAATTCATATTTCAGAACAATACTACTTAAAAACTCATATGTATGTGGCACCTTTATGATCCATGTGGATGTAATAGCACTCTATGCCCAAGGCCTTGGTAGTATTGCGTCGACATCCTTTGCCCTGAATTTCACATGAACCACACGCCGGGTTGGTCCAACTGAAGTAAAACTTGTTTTTCTGGTCAGACATCAACCCTCGAGGAATATCAATGATATCTATAGTCTTGCTGCAATTTAACAGGTCATAGCCTCCATAATCAGAATCCAAGTATTTAACGTAGAAGCCAGGCACACTTAAGTAGGAAATGCTCCCGTAATTATCATAATCATTCGATTGATCTTCAATTGAACAATTGAACAAGGTGAAGTTTCCCGGTTTGCTGTCATAGTAGGGATCTGTGTCTGAGCGGAACGTGAAAGGAGATGCGGATAAGGTAAGATTTTGAAGCTGCTTTTGGACACAACCATCTTCATCATACACCTGAATCCTCTGGTTTACATAATCTATATGCTTCACCAATAACTTGACAGAACGGGGCAGCTCCAGCACCGTCTGGTTCTTGTTGTTGCAGGACAGGTCAAACCCAGATGAGCCACAGTGGTCCGGTTGGCGGCCTTTCAACCGGAAGGGGTACCGGACGGATGGCTGGCCGGGTTTGCAGTGTTTTGGCTCGCAGGCATCTTGATCTGGCGAGACTGGACCAAGACCAACTGCTGAAGCACTCAATACCAAGAGGAAGTGACAGAGAATAATTACCATTTGCATCTAGTCTGGGCAGTTGTACGAGAACTCGCCTTTTACTTATCGCCTGAGGCAGAGGCAATGCTTTTAAAACCAAAAATTGAAGCAGAGTGGAGAAGACTCAAACTAGCAAGTCAACACATCTTTTCTACTCTATACTTCAGTTTTTTGCTATTTTTGATGACATAAATTAGAAAATATTACGATGAAAACAAACGTTGATGTTATTGAAATTTTTAATTGACAAACACATACATATATGTTTACTATATTTATGTATTACCATTTTAAAAATATTTTGCTATATATATTAATCAATTTGTAATTAAGAGTTCTAATTGCATTGAATGATTTTCATTCAAAATATTTTTATTATAAATATTAATGAGATTTATCCAATATGTGAATAACATTTATTAATTGTATTAAATAAATTTTATAAAAAATATTTTTAATTTTAATAGTATTGAATAATTTGTGAATTAACATTACAAAATCCAATGATTTATACTTAAACCTTAACATTTAGAGACATTTATATTTCTATATAATTGTTATTTAAATAATTAAAAAATATTCATATACCAACACATATGACAACAAGTACTAATTAATTAATAAATAGACACACGTCAACCCCTTAATCACATTTGTAAAGTTTGAAAACTCCAGAGTCATATAGAATAATAAATCTAAGTAATTGTATTACTTTTATTAATTTCTGGATTTTTTTAACTCCACAAATTGATTT
This sequence comes from Theobroma cacao, assembly GCF_000208745.1. NCBI lineage: Eukaryota > Viridiplantae > Streptophyta > Magnoliopsida > Malvales > Malvaceae > Theobroma > Theobroma cacao. The sequence continues at coordinate 7,740,054 of NC_030859.1, read as the reverse complement.
ATACAAATTGAAATGTGTCTATTAAATTAGTAATTAAATTTTATTAAATTTACTTAAAATTCATCAAAAAAAGGGCAATATATATAAATTCAAAAAAGTAAAACAATAAAAACTTCCCATATATATTAAAAACATGCAAAACCAAAATCAAAATTATCATTTTATAAAATTACATTCCCGAGTTTAATTTACATTACGAGTAAATAATTCTTAATAAGTATGGCCTTAGTATTACATTCAATATGTATTATCAATTAATAAAATTAATAAGCAAACAAGTTAATATATATGATATTAGTTTTTTTTTTCAAAAATTATATGACATTAGTTAATCTAATGTATATGAGGTGGGACAATCTTCTAACCAAAATAAAAATATTTTATAAGACTCGTGATTGCGACATTAATATATACACCATAACTATACTCATTTATTGATGCGTATGTACTCCTACTAAAAAAGCAGAGATGGAATTCTCTTTTTCAAATAAAAAGGGAGATGACAAAATTAGTAGTTTAGCACCACCATTTGTCTCCCAATCGCCACTACACCTGCAGTTTGCCGATGGCGCTTTGGCTAGTGTGTGGTGGGACGGGCAAAGCCTTTAATACCATCACTCAATTTTATTTTCGTAATTGCTTAAAACAGAAATTGTGAGAACTGATTATCCTTATAATCTCATTTCAGAAATAACCTTCAATATAAAGTTAACTGTTTTTATTTGATTTTAATCATGAGATAATAAATATACCTTTAAAATCATTTCAAACAAATTAAATACTCTCAATTTTTCTCTCCCATCATTCATCTACTGTGTACCCTATTTTGCTATGCTCTCCATGTTTCTCTCTTATCATCCAACTCTCCCTAATTTTACCACTATCACCATCTCTCTCTATTTATCTTGTCATATCATCTTCGATCTATAGACCAAAGAGCATGACATGGAAGATAACAACATATTGTTAGGTTTATTAGTTTACATTCACAAAACACTTTATCGTCAATCTACGACCAAGAAGCATGGCATGGCGAGTAACAACAAATTCTTGGGTTTATTAATGTTGAGTTTTTCAGTGATTCAAGTTTGGTAGAATATACCTTGGCTTGGTATGTAACAAAGTGATTCATGCATTGGTGTATAAAATCAGTAGGAAGAAGGAAGTTTGAGTGTGTAATATATGGTACTAAAGCTTTGGCCTTGACGTGTAATATTTGATGTTGAAGTTTTGACCTTAGCGTATAACATTTGCTGCTGAAGTTTTGGTGTGTAATATATTCTACTTTGGCCTTGGCATGTAATATCTGGTATTGGAACTTTGGCCTTGGCATGTAACATTTAGTGCTGAAGTTTTGGTGTGCATTGTCGTTTTGTTTTTCTTTTCTATTATTAAACATGGCATATAATTTATTCATTTTTGTTTCACTGTAATATAACCTCTTAGAGTTAAAACATGTAACAACTTTTTTTTGAATTGTAACAATATTGTTTTGAACATAGCATGTAATAATAATACTTTTTAAATATAATTGTAACTTATTCTCTATCTTTGTATTTCATTGATATGAAAGATTACGAAAATTTAATATTTTAATGAAGGATTAATTAATGTTGAAAAAATATTTTTCATGTTGGGAAATTTAAACATCCTTTTGAAACATTTAATTGTATTATTTTATTAATTGAATTTTTAGTCTATAAATTAGTAATGAAGTTTTTAAACTCCAGAAATCGATTTATATATATTGACATGTGTTCATTAAAATAATAATTAAAATTTTTTACTTTTACTTAATTTTATCTTAATAGACACATGAAAGCTCTTTGAACCTGTTTGTGAAATTTAAAAATTCTACTATAAACACTGTACAAGTAAGTTTAATTCCTTTATTTATAGTCTAATGAACCCATTGTAACCCTATAAACTTATAAAATTTCAAATTCCCACGTCTAATAGAGGTTTCCAGCATTAGTTCCTTTGTTACCCTCCAACACTCAACATTATTACAATCTCTCGTAACTATTTAATATCACTATTGTTTAATTTAATTTAATTTAATTTGATTTAATTTAATTCCATTAATCCTTTAAAATAAATTTAATAATTAAATTATTTTTTACTATCAATAAATGGTCCCACTAGCTGAGAAAATTCTTGATTACTACTACAAGTTCATTTAAGGTTCCTTTGTCCTTTGATTATTTGCGCGTAGACGTTTTTCGACGCTTTTGAGTTTGAACAATCAACAAAGGTGAACCAAGCTTTTTCTTCGCACCTGCTAAATAATGGAGATTTTTATGAATCACATTTGGTCGGGGTAAAGTTAATCAAGTTTTATTAGAAGTTAAAGATAACGAAAAATAAACATTAAAAATTTTTAAAATTAATTTATTGAACTTAATTAACAATCAAAATATTCATAATAAATAATAATTTTATATAACATGTCAAAAATAAGAAAATAAAAATTTACAATAGTTTTTAAGAATGTTATGCTGGATAATATTTTTTAAATTCAAGCTAGTAATATCTTTTAAATAATTAAATTATCTATAAGAAACTCATCATACATTTTATTTCGAAAAAAATATAATTAATAATTCTTAAAAATTTAAAGAAAAAATTTATAGAAATTTGAAATATATAAATAAATAAATTAAAAGAATTATAAATATGCTATGCACAAAGAAGATAAAACTTAACATCTCAATTCTCAAGTGTCTCCCACCCAAATTTAAGGATGTTATGCTCAGTTCTCTTTTTCATCATGGCAGTCCTTGCTATTTCTTTTTACCTCAAACCTTGCATCGGTCGAAGAGAAAACAAGCTCTGTGTATTTCTTTCTATGGAAACCTTAACATCAATTACCTTTTTGGATTAAAGAGCCTGCCTCGTGAGTGCGGCTACCCTGGGCTTGAGCTAATTTGCGACAATAATCTAGCTTTTTTTTTTTGTTTTTCTTTTATAGTTGATCTACGAACGAAGGGGATTTCAATTTGGATCATCATCCTTTTAGTGGAAAGTGGTAGCTGCGATTAGGATCTATGCAATGATTTTCTTATCCGCTCAACTATTCAAGTGTTTGGCCTTTAACATTAATCCACACAGTGACCGAATAAGATCTTTTCCAATGTAATATTTTACTTGTGCTAGCAAGTTTTGCTTTTAAAACAAAGAGACAAAAAAAATTCTTACCGAATCTTATTTTGTTAGATAAAGAAAACTATTTTTTTTTTCTTATTTTTATGAAACAGCTGAGAAGTGGCTAGAGGCTTAGAGTTTTAGTTGGCTGACATAACATATTTATATAACCAAACTAAGTTGTAACCCTAGATACAACAATTGTATTTTAATTCAATGAAGTCCTTGTGAACTTAATTAATTTCCTACTTTAATTTAGTCTATTCTAATTAAGTCTAACTTACTTAATTATCCTTATTTCATCACAATCATGTCACTTAATGTGTGTGACCCATTAGGCTTCTAACGTGTTAGCAATAAATATAAATCCTAATCAAATATCAATTTGATAATTAATTTATATATATAAATCATGAGCGGCATCTAGTAATACATCATGACCACCTAAATGTTAGAGAGTCGATTAAAGAATTTGACAAAGCCCTTCAGTGATTAGTCTCTCAGTGCAATAGGATTCTTTCATCAAATATCTCGAAAATATCAAAAAGCATGGCTTAGTGTCTACTTATAACATTTCATATTAGTTCTCATAATTCATGACTAACTTTATAAATTTAGGAAGCTAACTTTCCTCAAATTCACCATGCTTTGGTCAAAGACTTTATACAAGTTAATCAAGAATTGAGAACAACTGAGATACATCCCTTCATATCACTTGGGGTGATGAATCCTCTCTTGACCACTCATGCACCTTCGTATGTTTCATGACATACCCAAAAACACCCTGTTTAAGCATCTAGTCACCTCCAGAACTATAGTGGTGAAATCAAAATATGTCATTCCCCATACAAAATGACCTAGTGTCTCAAGTTTAAGGATTAATTGCACGACTATCACATGAGAACATATTCCATAAATACTTGAGTGAAATACCAAATGGAGTTCTCATAGCGGATCATGTTCAATGAACTTGTTCTTTAACAAGCACTCACATGTTATCCTCAAGTATCCCATATACTTCAATCTATGAAATCAATTCCTTACTTCTCAAGTAAAGAGGCTTAACATGTACTAGTCTTTCAGCATTGTCAATGCCCTATCTTGATAATATAATGACCAGGAACAATTTTAGGAACATGGCTTTGATGCATAATGATCTCATAACTATAACAACTTTACAATTCTCTTGCAAACTTTATGTTCCATAGGCTTCATTCAATTAGTACTTAATAACTCCTTATTATTGCACTAACATGAAAGAAAACCTTTATCACATATAGTTATGTGAGTAAATATCCATTAAATGACAATACATATTTTTTGACCAATCTAATTGGCTCAAAGGCATATACCAATAATCTCTCACTTGCACTTGAGTCAATTACTAACGTATCCAATATCGAACATTTTCGCTTAAAAATTGTGTCTCTACTAGGACAACTCAAATTGCAATATTTGGGAATATATTAATTTATATGTTTGACAATCTCCATTGTCATAATCGAAATACTAATTTAGATCACAACGAGATCTTGATTCCATTATTATAGCTCTTGTTGTTACTTTAACAACTTGGAATCATCTATTTGTTCATTAAACCAATGATCCAAATATTTCTTCTTTTGTAGCCTAAACAAAAGGTTTGTATCCGATTATAGATATAATCATGCAGTTATCTCTTGTTTTGGAGCCAGTCCAATACAGTTGCTCAATTATGACTTTATGTCACTAGTAACATTTAGGATTCTCTCTATATTAAACTCCTTTAACATGTCATCCCAAATTCTTTTGTTGAGTCCCTTTTTAGGCTTTGACTCTTTAGTCCCAATTTGTTTTTCTTAGACTGACAAATGTATCTCATACACTTTGAATGAGTAACTTATTTTACTCCCACTAACCTTATGATTTGCACAAAATATGTTTATCTTATTCAAAGTATTCAACTATTTTGAATTTATTACATTGAATAAAGATTATTATCCAATCATTTATGTTGGATTATTTAATAGACTCATCTTGTATGAATAATGCATCAATATGCATCTTACTAATGGTTTGTGTTTAATGGATGAATTATGCATCTTTATGCACCCCATTAAATCAATCTTTGTGTATAGATCTTATCTATAGGATTTTATAATTTCATGACCTTTGACTTTTAAAGTGTCATTAGCTCCCACTATTCTATCATGTATAGAAATCTTACCAAGTAAACTTATTTATTTTTGTTTGAGGTGTTATATCCGTAACTATTATGTATAGATACATATTATAAGTTATTCATCATTGGTTATAGAATGAAATCCTATCAAAGGTTAGTTCATGTGATTAATTGGGGTTAGAATGCTTTGTGATTAATCTCTTATGAATTCAATATGATAATTAATTGTTTTTAGTTCTAAGCAACCTTTAATTTAGATATTTTTTCTTAATAATAATGCTCCTTAACTAAATGTGTTCATAATCTTATTATGAATTCATTGAGTTAGGACTCAATTTTATCTAAGTCAACTTATTAATTCTCTTTTTGATTCATAATCAAAAGAAAAATAATCTCACAATGATCTTATCATTATGACTTAGTATTGATTATCATATAAGCAAGGTTATACTTAAGGATAAATAATTTAGAACAATTTTAAAACAAAATGAGATGTAATGTAACTATATATATATAAGCTAAGCATCTCATGCTAGCAAAATATAAATCTATGTTTTTTAAACATAAAATAAAATATTCAGCCATAGGCCTAAACCAAAAACATCTCATCTTGACAATCATGTTATAAAAACATTCAATATTCTAAAATTATTTATTGTTCCACGATTTAATCTAGGTCAACAAGGTTGATCACAATCAACTAAGGTTGTCACCTTCATGGTCTTATTCTTCACTGCTCATTGTCATTAGTTCCTTGAATAGGTCATACATATTAAAACCATTAATAAAGAGTAAGGTATCATATACCAAGTAATGAAAAATAAATCATCATATGATTCCTACTTGATGTCGAAGCTTCCTTTTGTTTCTTCCCTTTGATGGATTGAAGCTAATCCTTGCAATTGCATCTCCAATGCCTTAGCTTGTCACAAAAATGGAATTTGTCATTGTCTTTGTCCTTCTTCACTCCTCCAATAGGTTTCATACCCTTCGAAGTTGATGCCTTTTCATCTTTGTCTTTCTTAGACAATTTTCTTTTCTTATTTTTATTTTTTTTGGAAGAGACAAAGAAAAACTGAAGGTTTCTCCTTCACAATGTTGTTCTCAACATTTGTGAGCATATTCAATAAGCCTAAAAAGGTTACCTCAATCTTGTTCATGTTGAAATTCAACACAAACTGTGAATAGCTTTGTGGAAGTAACTAAAGTACAAGTTCTATGCTCAAATCATGATCCATATCCCAATCTAATTGCTCAAGTCAAGTGATATATCCTTTCATCTTAAGCATATGAGGCCTTATTGGGCTTGCCTCAGACATCTTGCATCGAAACAATTCCCTTGAAATGTTGAATCTTTTTGTGCGATTTTCCTTACTAAACATTTCTCTAAGGTTTAAGATAATATACAGGGCATTCATAGCTTTATGTTGCTTCTGAAGATCTGAAGCTATACTGGCCAACATCACACATGTGGCTTGATCGAAATCATCCATATAAAATCTATAGGCCTCATTTTCCTCACTTATAGCATCATCACTAGTTTCCTCGAGAACAAGACCATTAAGGACATAAGCCTTTTTCTCTTGTTTTAGGATAATCTTGTTATTGAGAAACCAATCAATGAAATTTGGGCCTGTCAACTTTTTAGCATCAAGTATGCTTCTAAGTGACAAACTATTCACCATGATATATATCCTATATAAACCAACATATATGATTATTAGTCATTAATGCAAATTATATAATCATAAAGATAATGTTTTAGAATCTTGTATGATTATTCTCAATATTTTATCAAAAGAATAGCCTCATTATACTATTTCGAGAAATTTAACCTTTAAACTTCTTATTGAGCTAGGACCCTTTTCATCCCACCATGACCTTGAGTGACTCAACAAGCCATGATGACACTAATTAGGTAGATAACTTAGCTTACCAATTATAACTTTTGCAACTCCTAGATCAATTAGGTGACAACTCCTTGTCTAAATGCATCATATACATTTTGCCTAACTATACCTCTAATACTATACGGTCATGTGTGACATATCCGAACAACATGGTACTAGTTGAGTAAGACCCACCAATAACTCAAACGTACTTGTGTAAAAGTTTGGCCTTGAGTGACTCAACAAGCCTCCAACTAAAAGAGCAGTCTGGTTATCTTGTTATATGGTGGAAGATAACTTTTTGACTCAATAGTTTAATGAGGGATTTTATTTATTAATTCATTAATTAAGGTCTCATCGATTTGGTGTTGTTGATATGCATAGCATTTATCGCATTTCACATATATCATATATATATACTAAAAAATAAATCTATCTCATGCCAACTGCTAGGATCATTATGGACTTCACTAATTCTAATTTCCTCGAGCCATTAAGGAAATTAGTTGGTCAAATTCCTAGGGGATTTACACAGACATCGTCTTCAAGCTTTGCTTGTAATCTCCTTGAATCACCATGGCGCCTTTGGATCTCCATCTTCAAGTTACAAAAAATTTTTCTATCCAACCCTAGTTTTACTCTTTGATTTAACTAATTACATTCTATAATAAAGAAAACTCGAGCTACATTCGACGGGAGTTAGGTGAGAAAAGAATCTTACAACTAAGAGAAAATAGAGATAAGGCAGGATGCGCAGACCCTATTTTAAAATAAATACCATGAGAAATAAATTTAACCATCTATGACCTAATATTCTAAGGTTTGGGTCCATAATCATCCTCATGCTTTATAATCACAATCAAAAGCATAGAAATAATTGCAAGCTCAATATCACTTGGTGATCTTGTGTGTTATTTGAGAAAAGCATCAATGAATACACTTGAAGTGCTAAACTCAGATTATTTGGCATTATTTTATTTCAATTTAGTGCTTAAGAAATTTTCATTTTCAAAACACTTAAAGTAAACCTTTTACTTGTTATTTCTAATTAGAAATTCATTGAAATAAAATCTTCCTTTTTAAGACTTTCCATTTTAATTCTTTCCATAATTAAAACCCTTTTTAGTTTTGAAAACCTTGGTAAACTTCCTAAAATATATCTAAGACAACATTTTAATTTATAACATTTAGAACATCGATTAGTTTCCTAAATGGTGACTTAACAAATTTTGGAAACTTCTAGTCAAATCAGAATTTTAAGGAAAGTTCAATGCTATCACATAACTTTAGGAATTTCTTCTAAAGTAGGAAACTATTTCCTATGAATTTTTCAAATTAAAATTGTTAGTTTTAAAATTATTATAGTTTTAATTATGAAAAAATGATCAAATTCGCTTGACCATTATTTGACTAATCCTTAACAATTTCTTGAAATGATTTAACTCTCATACATTTGTTCTTACATAGACACAAGCTTGACTCTTGAAGTTATTGAACTAAATCTATAAGCTTGTATGACTTAGATGTTGAGTGCTTATGATTCTCATTCATTAAAGTTTGATTTAAAGATTAAGGAAAAATCTTGATGCACTCATTAAGGGGGAGTTTTGAATATCTTGTTTAATGACAAAAAGAAAGAGAAGGAAAACTAAGTTAAATTGAGTGTGATAGGTTTTCATGTTTAATTTATGTGTGTGATGCTTAGTTATGGTTTTGTTGAATATTATGTGCTAGTTGCTTTCTACTGTGGATATTATTATCTTGTTTAGCTATTATAGATATTATAAAAATTTTATTGAAAATCGTTAAAGAAAACTAGATGCATTGACTAAGGGGGAGCAACTCATTATGCATAAAGATTTGAAGTATTCATATTAAACATAAATATTGCATTCTTAATCTTGGAATTTTTTGTCATCATAAAAAATAAGAGATAGAGAATGTTGATTCTATATGCTCTTTATGATAGCAAAATATTCCCATTCATTGGTGTCTAACTATATTGTTTAAGTGTGCAAGACAAAAATTGTATGTAATAATAAATCAATCTTTCAAAAGTGTATACCAAAGATCATATGAATGAACAAAAACGATTAATTAACAAAAAAGAAGGTCCTTAGTTGGATAATGAAGAGTATTGGTTGGCTAAAATTCAAATTGGATAAATGACGGGTTGAAGAGTTTGAGAAACAGAACCAACTTAGTGGACCAAGTCAGTCGACTAACTGCTCTCTGCCAGAATCTGCAACCTGAAACAAAACCAACTTAGTCGACCAAGTCAGTTAACTAAGAGCTTTCTATCTGCTTGAACCAGAGCACTACAAGACAGATTAACAGCTAGAACTCATCCTCAACTGTTTCCAACGGCCATAAACTGTCAAATTGCCATCAGAGTTGTTTCTCCAAGTATAAAAGGGTCTTCAAATGGTTAGAAATCAGTTTTTGAGAGAATTGAAGGCTTTCAAGTGATATAAAGCTGAAAAACCAGAAAATCCTCTCTGCACCTTACTGCACTTAAACGCCAATCAATGTAATAGAGTTCAGCACTTCATCTTGTACCATCTAGATCAATTAAGTGATCATAGGTACTTCTTTATTTCTTCTCTTCTTGTACACTTAGAGTGAGCGAGTCACTTTAAGGGATTTATTCAAGCTTGGATTGCTTGATTGAGTGTAAAGGTTCCAACTTAGCCTAGAAAAGTTGGTTGTTAGGTTTTGGTTGATCTCGGTAAAAACCATTGTTGTAGGTTGTGGTTAAGCTTTTGAAAAACCACTTTGAGTTTTGGTTGATCTCGTGAAAAACCATTGTTAAAGGTTGTGGCTAAGCCTACAAAAAGCCATTGTAAAAGCTTGGTGGAAGCTTGTGAATTCCACTGTTTTTAGTGATTTGGTTTGAAAAATCCGTAGTTGAACAATCAAGGTAGTGGATGTAGGTCTTGGACCGAATCACTATAAATATTTGTGTATTGTCTCCATTGCTTTAGTTTTTCACTCATCTTTAAGTTTATTGTTCATTTTGTATTTGACCCCATTTAAGAGGCAACTTTAGTGAGAGCCAAATTGTGTTATTCACCCCCCTCTAGCACATATTATTGGGACCAACAAGTGGTATCAGAGCCTAACCCTAATTTTTAAGGCCTAACATTCTTAGGGTAGATTCTAATGGCTCTTGAAAATTTTGTTGATGTTGAGGGTCAATGCATAAATATACCTCCTCTATTTAATGGATCAAACTATCCTTATTGGAGTACTAGAATGTCTATTTATATTAGGGCTTATGACTATGAGATGTGGGATGCCATTACCGATGGTCCTTTCATTCCGATGATCACAAATTCGGTAAATGGTGAGAAAACTCCTAAAGATAGAAATAAATGGACAGAAGTTGAAATGAGGAGAGCACAAATCAACTCTAAGGCCATGCACACTCTCATTTGTGCACTTGATTATACAGAATACGATAAAGTATTCATGTGCAAAAGTGCTAAGGAAATTTGGCAAAAATTAAAAGAGTTATATGAAGAAACAAAGATGGAAAAGGAATTGGAGGACAACTCTTGTGAGAATCAATGCTCAACAAGCAACATGGCAAATGCAAACAAGGAATCAAGTGAAGATGAATCCTCAATTCAAATTGAATTATGCCTCATGGCTCTTAAGGAGATAAAGGTAAGTTCTTCATCTTGTGAACTTAATTCATATGCTTTTTGATGAATTGTGTGAGACCCTATCAAGCTCGATTAAAGACGGTATTGTACCGAGTGGTACAACTAAGTTAAATCGAGCCTTGAACTAGTTCAAATAGAAATTCTAAGAGGAATTTGAAAATTTTAAAACCAACAGAATGGCTTAGAATAGTGATTTGAAGTTCAAGGTCCAGTTTGGAGTCCATCAGAAAATTGACCAATTAGGGACAAAACGGTCATTTTACCATTTGATAATAAAATTGAAATTTTTAGCCAAGATTTGATCACATTTGTGACCAAGAATAATTATATGAAATATAATTATGATTATTGGAGTATAAAATGATGTTTAGCAGTGAAAAATTGTGATTCTCGGTATTTATGGAGCACAAGGGCAAAATTGGTATTTTGCCACTAAAGGACTAAACGAAATTTTTTTAAACAATTTTTGCCCCATTTGGTTAATATTGATCAATATTAGTGTTATTTTAGGTTGAAAAGTAGAAAAAATGAGATTTCGGTACATTTTGGAGTATAAGGGCAAAATAGTAATTTTTCGCCCCAAGGGAAAATCGGTAAATTTTTCACCCCAGCACTTGTCAAGACCAAGGGATTTTAATTGTGGTAGGATTGGATAATACCAGAATATTTTGTGGTGGAAAATTAAGAAGGAAAAGTCAAAAAGTTAAAAATTGGGCCAATAAGCATGTGACACATGGCATGCTTGATTATTTTATTATTTTCTATAGAAATCAGCCCATTAAATCCCCAATTCCCTCACCATATTCGGCCTAGGCATCCAGCAACAAGAAAAAAGGAAGAACAAAAGGAAAAACAAGAAAACCTAGGTGGAAATTCAAAGAAAAAGTGAAGAAATCAAGGAAACAAGCTAGGTAAGTTAAAATTTCTTTAATTCTCCTTGATACCTAGCTTACCCATGCTTTTGTTCTTGATTTCCATGGTTGAATATTGAGTTATCATGATGAATTCAATTCTGAAAAATGGGTATGGAAGAGGAATTGTTGTTGGAATAATTTGATTTTAGACTATGTTAGTGTTTAGGGATAGTTAAGCATGGTTATGAACAAAAACACAAAAGAAATATTCAATTTCTCTAGGGTTCCTTGTTGGTCGAACCATGAGGGCTGAATATCAATGGGGGATTGTTTTTATTTCAAGGAAAATGGCTTGGAAAATGATGAATTAAGGTGAAACGGTTATGTAGAAAAAAATTCGGTGCTAGTGTACCAAATGATCGAATTTTTTATAAGGAACTGTGAGGGTTCTAATGCTGAATTTGGCTTTATTTAAATGGTATGTGGTAAATTAAGGTATTAGAGGAGAAATGGATTAATTTGGAGGTGATTTGGACACAATCGCCAATTAATCGGGTGATCGGTCGAATTTAATCGATACCGCGATTAAGCGGTAATCGGACGTATTTTTGCATTTACATATCAAGCATTAGTAATTTAAATTAGTTTATATCAATTTAGGGACAATATAGTAAATTCCTCGACTTTGTTATTTGTCAAGGTGGTGAGACATCCGGAAAAGGCAAAGGAATTGCGCCTGAGGACTATTAGTCAGAGTTCACCCGAAATCCGGATTTTCGACACCTGTGAGTGGACTGCCTATCAAAATTGTTTTGGGAATATGACTGTTTTGAACAAAGTGTTTGAATGATTTTATGCAATTTTTCATGAAAATGAATGCCTTGGGAACAAGCTTTTGAGAAAAGGTTTATGTTATGAAATGTGGTTATTATGGATTTCTATGTGGCTGCATTATGTTGATATACATATATGCTTGAATATAATGTTGTGTAATTATGTTGACTCGGCTATGTGCGAGTAGGGAGTGCGCATAAGCCGAGGATGACCCGGTTATGTGCGAGTAGGGAGTGCGCATAACCCGGTGATGACCCAGCCATGTGCGAGTAGGGAGTGCGCATGAGCTGGTGATGATGATGATGAGCTGGTGATGATGATGATGGGTTGGTGAGATGATGATGATGGGTATATACGTATATATATATATATATATATATATATATGTAAATATGTGTGATATAACAAATTGATGGACAATGATTTATGGTTGTAATGTACGTGAAATTTGACACATTATACTTTGAGAATTTTCATGAATTTTATGTTGATTTTATTAGTTTAGCAGGATGGCTTTTTGTTGAGTGAGGAAAAATGTTTCTCTTGTTGCTCTGTTTTCACTGCAGCGAAATTCATGCTCGCTGTAGCGAAAAACTCTCGGGTTTGGAGGGGTTTTAAATAGGAATGAACTAAATTGCATTGTTTTGAAACAAGTGCATCATGATTTTAAATTCTCCCTAATTGTTGCTTGTTCCCTTCCTTGTTCACTCACTGAGTATTGTACTCACGTTTTATAAAAATTCATGTTTTCAGATCAGGTGACTGTTGGACCCTAGATCGAGGAGTCCCCGTAGTGCATCTCTTGGGTATGTGTCTGGCATTCGATAGTAATCCCTTTTATTGTAAATGTCTCCGCTGGAAGTCATGGGTCCTTTTGTATTGTGAATACAATCTAACAATGTGAATATGTGTATGCAATGTAAATTGCTAAATACATGACTGGTATAGTGCATGTATATTATTATCGATAATGCCATTGTGTTTTGGCTATGTTCACACCCGAAAAAAAAATGTGTGTGTGTGCATGATATGATAAATTTGTTAAGAAAAGGTAAATGGATAGGCTTGCTTGGGCTTAGTGAGCTATGCTCATTGAGCTCATGAGCCGGTCATGGCTCGAAAAATTGGGTCGTGACAAATTGCATGATGCTTTTGAAGATTTAGCATTTGAGTTTGAGAAAATGAATATGAAGCACAAGAAAATTATTTCCATACTCGATGTTGAGAATGAATTTTTGATGAAAGCAAAAATTGACTTGGAAAAAGATTTTGAAGCTTACCAAAAGAAAATTGATATTTTGGAAAATAGAAATTTTGATGTGAAGAGAAAATTTGAAGATTTATTAAATGAGAAACAAAAGGCTTTCATGAATTCCTCATCTTCCAAAATGACTAAAGGCAATCATTGCACATTTTATAGTTATTGTTCATACATTTGTCCAATTAGAAAATGTTTACCTTATAAAACTAAACAAGTGTGGGTTTCAAAAGGAATTTTATGCAACGAGACTAACTTTCAAGGATCCAAAGCAATTTGGATACCAAAGTTCAAATGAAAAATGTCTCTTGTAGGTGTGCTAGAGCAAGGAGGAACAATTTTGAAGAATGGATGCTCTCTAGTCACACGTAAAGGAAAATGGGTGATTTCTATGCTAAATTTTTTTTAATGAGAATCTTGATTGCTTATTTATTGAATGTTTCATTCATTTGGCTTGGTTTCTAAAATTGTTTGCTACATTGAAAATTTTAGTTGCCTATTCTTGCTTGAATATTAAGTGCATAATTCTTTGAGCTTTATTGATCAATCTTGACTATGCAACTTGGTATGATATGATACATACTATAAGTTGCAAGGACGTATGAATCTAAAGATGGAGTATGTACTTATATTTGATCTTGAATATATCATCATCCTTATTTTGAGAAAATTGTTTTATTAAGATTGCTTGATTATGGAAAATTTGTTTCTATAAAATTTCCTCATGTTTTATGAAATTATTTCCATGCTACTTCCTTGAGGAAAATTAATTTTTGAGCATAGTTTTGAAACATAAAGGTTGGATAATGTGATAGAAATATGAGCATACTTGATGACTTACACTCACACCTATTCAAGTTGCCTAAAACGAGGAAAATTGAGTTAAAAAAAATTATCCTCGATTTCCTTATGCCTTACATAGATTGACTATTTGAACAATCTTGATTTACATTCTAGAACTTACTTGAATAGTTCAAGATGGTTGATAATGAGCTTGAAAGTTTTGACTACTTTGATTGGTACTTTTAAAGCAAAATGATCTTACATAAGAAAAATGTTGCCATCCTTTAAGTTTAGAATGATATATGAATTGAACAAGTTTGCTTCATAATGAAAAATACTTATGACTTGTTCTTGTTGGATGTGCATGTTTGCTTGTAAGCTTGAATGGTCATAAGGGCATTTTTGGAACATAATTGTGAGATATTTCCAAATGACCCTTGACATGCATAAGCATAATTCATTATGCTCATTACACATTTCATAAATCATTTAAAGCATAATTGAACAAAATTGAGTGACATTGAGCTCATGATTTTTCACAAAGCAAGCCTAATCTTGAATGTTTCAAGTTAAAAGTTTGCAAAGAAAGATTAAATCTTTATCAATTGATTTTCCTGTGAAATTCTTTTATTCTCTTTGATTGAAATTCATTCATTGTTTTTGATGATATAGCATGGTTGAGCAAAATTGATTTAATACATGTATTGCATAAATCCCATTTTTCTTTGTATTTTTCTCATGATTGGTGAAATTGATTGAAAGGGATTTCTTAAGCATGATTTTGAGTGTGATAATTTGTCATTGATGGCATTTTTCAAGCAAAGGAACAAATCTTCTTGTAACGCTTGAGGCTATAATGATTTCAATGAGACAAAACTTGAATAAGTTTGCCTTATGTTGAAAATGCCATTATATCTTGTTCTTGTTACAAATGAATGCTTGAATGACCTCGAGGGCATTTTTGTCCATATGCTGAAAAATTGTAGAAAATGCTAAGTTTGATGCTTATTATGCTTAAACATTGTTTAAATGCTTGTTGTACATGTTATAAGTCATAGTCATGCATCATGATGTAAATTGAATATGTTTGAGCATATTAGAGACATGATTCTTCAAATAAGCATTTCAACTTTTTAGCACTTGTGAATAATGAGCAATAAAAGCCAGAATTTGAGTTCACATGTTTTTCTTGAAGAATCTTTGATCATACATGTCCAAAATAATGTTCCAAACATGGTTGAAATGGAATTCTAAATTGTTCTCACACAAATCCATGTTTTGAGATCATTATACCTTGGAACATTGCATGTTTTGCTCTTTTTTGTAGCTTTTCAATGTGCAGGAATCTAGTATAATTGACTCCTTAGCATTGCTCGTTGACTATTATAGAACAAAATGCAAACAATGATGCTAGACCCAAGGGATATGTAGTTGACTCTTGAGTGCTATAAAGCCAAAATGGACAGGTTTTGAGTTCCAAAATGTCTTTTTACTTTACATCTTGTCCATTACAATATTTTCTTCCCTATATTTCTTTTTTCAAAGATGATTCTTGACTCTTAAAAACATGCAACATGAATACTCTCATGATCATTTGGTGCAAGTACATGTTCTTGAAATTGCAAAACTTGCTGAAAAATGAGAAATCCTTTTTGATGAAATAAACCTATCTATTCCCACGCATGACACTCATATTGATTCCATAAATTCTTATGTATTTACAATGACAAAATAGAAATATGAGAAATTGTTCATCAATGATTGAATTTGCTAATTCGATTGGATTTTCATGTGCTTATATAGAAAAAATCTTCTCATGAAAATTGAAATGTTCAAATGCTAATCTAGGAACAATTCTTCAAATATATTTTACGTTTGTGCTTAAATGATTGTTTCAAAATTGATTTCTTGATTATGCATACAAACTTGATTAAGACGAACT
Organism: Theobroma cacao; assembly: GCF_000208745.1. Taxonomy (NCBI): domain Eukaryota; kingdom Viridiplantae; phylum Streptophyta; class Magnoliopsida; order Malvales; family Malvaceae; genus Theobroma; species Theobroma cacao. The sequence continues at coordinate 7,723,521 of NC_030859.1, read as the reverse complement.
CATCAAACTTAATGAAATATTCTTGGTTCATCTACTATATTGGTCAAGACACATGCTTATATGATTTTTCTTTATGCTTGACCTTAAGGTTTGAAATCTAAAACTTGACTTGAGCTATGCATTTGAATATAAATTTAATTGTTAAGTTTGATCTGGCATATATTGTGAGTTGACATAGTTGAAATTTACTTTGAATATGCATTTAAATGTTAACTATGTCTTCATTGAGCCTTAACGTTTACATGATCTAACGATTTTGTGTGTGTCACGACCTGAAACTCCCATCGGGCCCGTGACAACCGTCGCGACGTCCCGATAACAAATTACGAAAATACCCCTAGTGGGTAAAAATTCGTATTTTTGCTCCAAAAATTCCTATTTTTTTTTAGGCTCATAATTCATCATTATTCATCATAATTCTTCAAATAAACATCAATATCAGCAGCCAATATTCCCCTAGAAAATTCAGCATAATGGGTTTGAATGGGAGAAAATTATTTCTCTAGCTTATTTTTGCTATATTTCAATATAACCTAACTAAAATCACTTAATTCAATTAAAATCAACCAAAACTCAAGTTCAAAACTCATCCATGGAGGTTTGGCCAGCATGGGTGTCCATACCCACTTTCTAATTTTGCATG